>NC_056743.1:275716344-275911344 GCF_019279795.1 Protopterus annectens
TAGGTGTATAGAATAATCTTTGCAAGTCTCTTTTGAGAAAGTGCATTACAGTTCCCTAGATCAATATCCCAGGTATTAAAACCTCAGCAAATATAAACAAATTACAAGACATGGATTGTTGGAAGGAGACATCACAGGTTTAAGATGCTGTAACATTTTATTTTATTTAATAAATTCCCTGTGTCTGGTTTTGAGGTCACTGTTTTTGGGCCATGGTGAAATCTGTGGTCTAACAATAAATGCAGCATTTATACTCTGTTCCTTTTGACTTTTGCTCTGGCTTAACTCTAGACTGGACATCAGTCTTAAACCAGTGATTACATCTGATCTCATGAGTTAGATGTTTGGACTGGTTATGAAATAACATCCAGAACTAGTGACTACATCTTGATTTTTCTGAAAGACGCGTTTGTAGAAAGAATAAGAGTATCTTATTTCCAGTACGTGAGGATTATTTTCCTGATGTTGGTTTTATTGTTTAATGGATGTTGTGAGGAAGGCAGCTAGGTAGAGGATTAAAGATGGGAACACAGCTTATCATGCCATGCAATGTGCTTAAAGTTATATTTTGGCATTTGGCAATGACTGTTATCTGAATTCAGGGATTTGGACTTTGGGTTTATATTTCTGCTTGTGAAGTATCTCAGTATTATAGACGGTGTTGAATGAGATGGTGTTATATTTTCTTTCATGTATTTCTAAGTTTCCAAGAATGTAGTGTATCTGTGGGTACTGTCCGAATAACAGAATCAGAAAAAGGTGGGCTTTGGAGGTGGATGTAGGGGGGATTGCACATTTAGTAAGCAGTAGGGCAAAGGTTATGAAGTCAGAGGTGAGATCATTTGAATGAACTGTCAGCCGTCACTGAATACAGCTGTGTGAACAGTCAAAGTGAACAGTGACATTTACCATACAAAAAAAACGTTTTCCATGACCTGTCAGCTGACACTAACTACTGTTTGAGTACAAGGAGTGCAAAGTATCATTTGACTGTGCATAATAAAAAAAAAAGAAATATAAATATTCCCTTGCCCTGACATTCCTGAGACTGATGTAATGCACTGCAAAAGTCACTGACCTGATTAACACTGGTCATCTCTTATCATCTCTTATAAAACCCTGTGTTGGCTGTTTACCATGTATTCATTTAATTGTCCCTTTATTTATTTTATTTAATGTTTGCTGAGTACAATGGAACTTGCATGGCAACATAGATGAAAGGAACCTATAGTGCACAAAATCAACACACACCATATAAGTATACATAAAAATCAGTGTGCAGAATATACAGGAAGGAGTTTACAAACAATAACTCGTAAGATAATATAGATAGCATGGATAGATCATAGTTGTGAATAATTTAGCAACAATCACATTATTGCAATGTAAGCAATAGATATACATTTAAGGGCAACATTTTTGAAATCATCTGTTTAGATTCTTTGTAGATAACTCATTCGGTTCAATTTGTTCACATGAGGTTTACACGTGCACCACTGAGGCAGCTTTCTACGTGGAACTGGTCTTTGGTGCACACTGAGATTATCATTGCATTCATCATATACTAGCATTCATATGTAATGTGATATTTTATATATGCTGTCTAACTCCAGGTTTATTTCAGTGCTTATCACCCAAGCTATTTACAAAGCTGAACATAATATATAATGAAAACAAAATGAATTGCAGGCAAGATGTGGAATCATTGCATAAATGCAACATGTCAGCACAATGCCAAGTAACTTATAACATGAAAAGAAGTAAAATAAATAAATTGAGTCAGAGGTAATAGCACTGTAAAAATAATGACAAGGAAACCAAGTAAACTCATTAATATAAAGCACAGTATGCATTTAAGAAGACTCAGCTGTGATTTTGCAGTTGCTTAAATGCTTAAACATAAGGCAGTGTATGAAAACAGTAAAGAGCTCTCTGCTGTGTTCATACAGTGACTTGTGCAAAAGTATTAATACTTTTGTTCATGGAATGTAGCAAAGTGACAGCAGTTTGCACTATTTTATGAATGAAAGTGACTGCAGTTTGTGAATAGAACAAATCAGACAGGAGAGTTATGGTAACTGAATGCCTTTTCTTGTGTCCGTCTCATTGGTTGGAGGGTACTGTCAGTTTTAGACATCACCCAGGGAACATATAGTTCTGGCTGAGTTATTTGGGAATAAAATACACAAAGTGAGATCTCTGAAGCAGTAATAGAAAAAATAGTGAAATTCACATATAAACTGTGAGAGACAAGATCAAACAGGAGATGAAATAAGGTAAGAGAAATTAATGGAAAAATTTGACAATAGAAAATGGTCTAAGAGCTTTGGTAGCTAAGTTCCATCAGTAGATGAAGCTGATAGAAAAATGCTGCTGTTGCCATGGCAGGTGAACAAGAAAGGGGTTGCGATGAAAGGAAAGCAATTGTGATGTGAAGAAAGAACTGCAGGGATGTTACACTGGTGTGAAAGTGCCTACTAGTTATAAAAACAGGGCACTGTAGGCAGATGGGGAATTTTTTAGCAAAGCTCTTACATATTAGTTGAGGTTGGTGGTACTCAAGCAGTATCTAAAAAATCAGGACTTCACAGAGCAGTTAAAATACAAGTACTGCAGTGGAAACATACAGTGAAAGGCTAGACAGAACAGAATTAGAAAGGGCATAAAAAAGACAAATAATTAAAAAAATGGTGGAGATTTAACAGTAATGAACAAAAATTATGACACTATGTAGGGCGATGGGGTAAGATGTTTCATAACCATATGAGGAAGAGTATTGCATGCCACAGGGTCCTAAAGAAGGACTAATACTGAGGAAAAAATGAGGTAATAAAATAAGATAATTAAAGAATCAGGGCAGGTGACATAAGGAAGGAGTTATAGAACCAGAGCAGGTGGCATAAGGAAGGAGTTGAAGAAACAGTGCAGGTGACATAAGGATTGTGTTAAAGAACCATGGCAGGTGACACAAGGGAGAAGTTATAGAACCAGGGCAGGTGACACAAGGAAGGAGTTAAAGAACCATGGCAGGAGACATAAGGAAGGAATTATAGAACCAGGGCAAGTGACATAAGGAAGGAGATGAAGAAACAGTGCAGGTGACACAAGGAAGGAGTTAAAGAACCATGGCAGGTGACACAAGGAAGGAGTTATAGAACCAGGGCAGGTGACACAAGGAATGAGTTAAAGAACCAGGGCAGGTGACACAAGGAAGGAGTTAAAGAACCATGGCAGGTGACACAAGGAAGGAGTTATAGAACCAGGGCAAGTGACATAAGGAAGGAGATGAAGAAACAGTGCAGGTGACACAAGGAGGAGTTAAAGAACCATGGCAGGTGACACAAGGAAGGAGTTATAGAACCAGGGCAGGTGACACAAGGAATGAGTTAAAGAACCAGGGCAGGTGACACAAGGAAGGAGTTAAAGAACCATGGCAGGTGACACAAGGAAGGAGTTATAGAACCAGGGCAAGTGACATAAGGAAGGAGATGAAGAAACAGTGCAGGTGACACAAGGAAGGAGTTAAAGAACCATGGCAGGTGACACAAGGAAGGAGTTAAAGAACCATGGCAGGTGACACAAGGGAGAAGTTATAGAACCAGGGCAGGTGACACAAGGAAGGAGATGAAGAACAGTACAGGTAACATAAGGAAGGAGTTAAAGAACCAGGGGAGGTGACACAAGGAAGAAGTTATAGAACCAGAGCAGGTGAGATAAGAAAGGAGTTATAGATCCAGGGTAGCTGACATAAGGAAAGAATTAAAGAAAAAGGGCAGGTGACATAAGGAGATAAAGAACCATGGTAGGTAAAATAAGGCAGGTGGAAGAGGAGGCTGGATTATAAATAATGATGGTATTGAAGAAGCATGATGACTACAAAAAGTGTAAGAAGTAAAACATCAGAACATGTGCATGGTTTGCGGGAAAAATAGACATCAATAATTGTCTTGTAAACTGCTAATTTAATGAAGTCAGTAATAAAATTATAAAATATTTTCTACTGCTGATAGAATGGGACATGAGACCATCATTTCTGTAGGCTTAAGGTTTCCGGACTATTACTACAAATGTCAACAAAATGAGCCGGGTTTATATCATTGGTCTTACCATATAGTAAGACTTTTTCATGTAAAGAGAGTATTTTTTAATCACTGCTCAATGTAGGAGGCAAAGAATTCAGTCTGCAGATGATAACTAAACTTCTGAACATAGAATCTCGAGTTCCTGAAAAACTACACACCTGATATGCATTGTGGTACTGTAAGTTATATTAGCTTATGCCTAATGCATCACCAGAGCCTCTGTTTTTCTTTCTTCTGTCCCAGTTCACATTATATTGTCTAAGTGAGGTTTTGTCACTTCTTTCTATTATTACAAGAAAGGCATTAAACTTTGCTCTGATGCTAGTGCCTGAAATTCTTTAGTTGGTGGTAAGGTAAACGTATTTCTTTTCACAATGTACTAAGTCCCGATTTCCATCCCTATTTTCTCTGTATATCTATAACACCCGCAGGACTCCCTATCGAACTATCGGCACATGTAACACCCAGTGCTGACATGCTGAAAAAAGGACAAAAATGCAGAAGAATGAATATTGAAGATTGTTCTTTTCATCAGAATTTCTTTTGGCAGGGGGGAAAGCCCCACACACACTCCCACACCTCCCAGCCTTATATATACTAACTTCATGATCACCATACCTTGCTAAAAATGCAATATTCCAAGAAATATGATTTAGTATATATAAGTCTGTTTTTTTGGCCATTCAGGCTCAGCATTATGGGACTTGATAAAGTGGGTCCCGACATTTCAAATGGTTACCTACCTTGCATAGTGCATTACCTTCCTTGAACATAATGCAAAATATATAATAACAGACTTTATGGACTGTCGGATGGGAATGTGGTGTAATACTCAGACTGCAAAATGACAAAATTGTGCATTTACTGAGTATAATTAATATAGAGGGGAATAAGGGCATGGTTAGATACTGGGGACAACCAAAGACATTTTTTATGTGGCAAAGATGATCATTTAATTAATAATTGTGATAAAAGAAAATGTTTTATATGTGGCAAAGTTAATCATGAAGCAAAGAAATGTGAAGTAAAGTGTGTAAAATGTGAAATAATAGGACATTCATGGCTGGACTGTAAAGCTGTAGAAGACCATACGCAAGAAACAGAACTAGACCAAGATGAGGAAAATGTTATATTAAATAACACAGAAGAGACACAAAAAGAAAACATGGATGAAAAGGGTGTAAGATTGAATGCGAGAGGTTATATGAATAAAACAAAAGGAAAAGAAAGAGAGATACAAGAAGAAGTTAGCAATTCAAGCAATGAAGAGGAAGAAAAATGGGGAAAAATAAGACGAAAGAAAAATTCTATAGGAGATATAGTGACAGATAGAAAACAAAAGTTTAAAAATGTAAATATAGGAGAAAAAAGGGAAAAGGATAAAAAATATACAATAAAAACGTATTCTTATAGTGAGAGCCCTAGTCATCAATGTTAATAGTATAAAGAACATTCATCGTAGGCAATGCGTATTAGACCTGTGTAGAGAATTCGATATGGATATCATAGCATTCATAGACATAAGAATAACAACAGAAGAAGAAAGAATACAAATAAATGAATTATGGGAAGGTAAAGTTATATGGAACCTAGGTAATAAAAATATTCAGGCATAGCTATTTTATGTAGAGAATGTATAGAAATGATGGATTATACAATAGTTATGATTGGAGGAATATTAATATTAGACATACGATTCAAAAAACAAATTTACAGAGTGATAACACTTTAAGAATTACCTTACAAAAGCAAAAAGGAAATAATGTTCAGAAAAATATTAGATTACATTAGAATAAATATGCAAATAATAGTAATGGGGGACTTTAACTGTGATTTAAGACATAGGTGAAAAGAAGGGGCTGATGTTAAAGCTATCTTAGACATGATCAAAAACAGTAAAATGTATTTATGGGAAAATAAGGAATGGACATATAAAAGAAGTAACTTAAAAACTAAAATTTATTATTTCATAGTATCAGAGAGTTTAAGCATAATGCATCAAGGGTGTAAAATAGCAGGATTTTCAGATCATTTAGTTATATAAATAGACATTTAAGAAAAAATAGGCTAATAAAAATAGGTAGAGTGATAAAAATAATTAACAATTAAGAATTAAATGAGTATATAAAGAATATATTACAGCAATTATGGTTGGATCACATAAATATGAGAGCATGTTATAAAAATTGGACAAGTTGCTGGATCAATTTGAAATAAAAATATAGAAAAGAAGTATTAGTATGGCAAAAATGCAAAATGATTGCTAGAGAGTGATAAATATAAGTAAATTAGTAATCAGAAATGTAGAAATATAGATAATAGAGACGAATTTATAAAAAAGAAAGAATGTTGTGTTACACAAATCAAGAAAAAAATTAAAAAGAAACTGTTATTCAAACAGATATTTTTACAGGGAAGAATAGCACCTTACTTCAACAAAATGGTTATTGAAAAAGTAAGAATAATAAGAGAGTTAAGAAATGAAAAATGATGTGTAGGGAATACACAAAAAGAAATTATGCAAACAGTTAAGAAACACATTCTAGATACCTTTCCTGTACATGATACTATAAGAAAAAGTAAATGGGAGTTAAATAAAATAACCGAAGAATATAATAAGAGGATGGAAGAAAAGATCACAAGGATGGAACTTAAACATGTGTTAAAAACAGTAAACATAGAATCAGGTACAGATTTAGATGGACTCGAATACTTAATGTATAAAGACATGCAAGAATGGCAACAAATACTTTATAAGATGCTAAATTAATGTTTTAAAAAAGGGATAAATGATGAAAAAATATCCATAGGTATCATGAATTTTATATGGAAAAAGGGAGAAAGAACAGATATAAAAACCTGGAGACCTGGAGACTAGTATTAAATAATGTAGATTATAACATTTTCATGAAAATAATAGAAAAAAGATTAACAGACAAACCAAATAAACTTATATCTGAAACAGTCTTTGGAACAAAAGAGAAAGGAAGTCAAGAATTTTTGATGTTAATAAGAGAATTGGTAGATGATGTAACCAATAAGGGAACAGAATTAAAAAATATTAATAGGTGATTAGATTAAAGCCTTTGATAAAATTCAACATGAAGCTCTATGGCAGATTTTAACAGAGTACAATATAAGTAAAAAAAATATAATAAACATTTTGAAATCTGTATACAATGACAATAAAGTCAGATTAGTAATCAATGGATGGTTAAGTGAAGTAATAAAAATAAAGAGTGGTATCAAACAAGCAACATCTTAATTGCACTAGTTATGAATGCAGTGGTTACTAAAGTAAATTTGACTTTGGAGAATGTTAAACGTCATGCACCAGAGGGAATTCAGATTCCAGTGATTTTTACATATGAAGATTTATTATAAGCAGTTAAAATATAGAATGGATGAGTATAGCAATAGAAGTACTCAACAAAGAATTAAAAAAAATAAGATTGAGTATTAATAAGGAAAAAAGTAAATGACTGCGATTTTCTGGAGAAATAAGAGGGATCACATTTAACAAAGAAGAAATAGAATTTTGGGGAATTGAGTTTATAATAGAACAACTGGGGGAGACACAATGGAAAGATATGATAGTTAAATTCATAGCATCTATATATTTTGGAGAACATATAGGCTTTCATACAGAAAGAAAGGGGTACTAATGGAGAGATGAAAAGTCAGCAAGCAAAGGACAATAGTAGCGCTGAAGTTGAATTTATCCTCGAGTCTTGGTGAGTACCTTTGCGAGGTGGACCCTGTTTTTCACAAAATCTCACCAAGGCAACACTGATATATAGACTGTATTTATATAGCCTATATCATGGACAGAAGTAAATAAAAAAAAAAGATAGCTGGGTACAAAAGTTCCAGGATAAAAAGTGCACAATCCTGGTATTCACAATGGTGCCAGGATTGGAAAAAAATGACAGTGTAGCATTCTCAAAATCCAGAAACATTCCTACAATGGGGCTAGGCCAGGCCCAGGGGAAGGATGCCCCCCCTGTTGTAGAAGGAAGTAGCAGTCCATAAAAATCACAAAAACTGATAGGCCAAAGAAGAGCCATAAAGATGATAGAGTGGACTATTGAGGATAAGAAAGAAATTATGTATTGCCACTATTATGTAAAAAGCCCAGAATTTCTAGCCACAAGATATACAAAAAGATTGAGAGAAATTAGAGGAAAGAAAAATACTTCTGCAAGAAAAACTGTCCCTAGCCTTAAGCAGCAACCTACATCACCCAGAATGATACCTCAATACAAACAGAAAATGATTGACTTTAACAATTGGCTTAGTTTCTGGTGCCATTCCAAGGGGATCCAGTACCTGACAGCCTGGGATGACATGATTGACGGACGACAATGCTTTGCCAGATATGGCCTTCATCTGTCTCCCCTGGGCATTAGGCTTCTGGCAAAGGCTCTTACCTCCTCCAGAGTGCTTTTTTTAGGCAAAGTCACGAGCACAAACTTACCAACATGAAAAATTCTTATAAATGAAATTTAAAGGTCATGCTGCTAAATGCTAGGAGTCTTAGCATCAAACTGCACTCATTGCAAGCATTCTTTGCCCTGGAGGATGCTGACATTTGTCCAGTCACTGAAACCTGGCTCAAAGCTGTGGAGAGCACTGCACCCTTACCAGGTTACTCATCCTACCATACTTTAAGACCCCAAATGGAGGGCTACAAACACAAAGGAAGTGGAGTTTTAATATTTATCAAAGACATACACACCTCCAGGCTGGTCAAATGATATGACGCACAAGAGACACTCCAAGTGCAGTTAACTGTTGACAAAATGCCTATTCAAATCATAGCTAGCTACAGACTCCCAACCATGACTTAGGACACCCACTCCACCTATCTGAACTTGCTTGAATCCATCAAGATTCAACCCTCTACTCTGATCCTGGGTGACTTTAACTACCCAACCATAGAATGGAATATTTATTCTACCCTAAACATGAATGTCCAGAGATTCCTCGACTTCATCAATGCCAGTGCACTGGATGAGCTGGTCGACACCCCTATGAGAGGTGAATATATCCTGGTATCCTGGATCTGTTCCTAACCAACATGAGTAGCCACTGTAGCACTCCTACAGTGTCATCCTCCTTGGTAAGATCTGATCGGTAAGCGATCACTTTTGAATTCACCATCTCCCATGACCCCCCACCCCGTCAGGGTTAAACAAAAAAACTTTTCCAAAGCTGACTACAATCTTCGGAGAGCAGGTTTAAGCAGCCTCACAGCCACTATCCCTTCAGTTGCAACTAGCACTAATATCCAAGCCTACACCAAAAGACTATATGATCACCTACATAGCTGTATGGACTCAGCAATACCCCACAGGACCAAATCATCTTCCTCAAGGAAGAATAAACCTGCCTGGTGGACAGCAGCAATAAACACACTCTATAATAGAAGGGAAAAATTGCTGTCCAGGGCCAAGAAGGAGCAGGTGCCAATTTGGAATCAATCTCTCCTTTGTCTGAACAAGCAAATAAGGTCACTGGTAAAATCCTCTAAGTCTAACTTTGAGTCCAAATTGGCCACATCCACCAAGGACAATCACAAGACCTTCTTCACATAAGTCCGCAATCTCAATGGCAACACCCAAATCTGCTCTGAACTGGTGATCAATAACATTGCATACACAAATGCCATAGATATAGCCAACCTGCTGGCATTCAGGTTCAGTGAAAACTTCACCCCCCATCCCCATCAGTAAACCAGGACATCCCCAGCACCTGCCCCCCCTCCCCTCATCACCAGGGCCCATGTCCTTAATGCCCTCTCAAAGGCAAAAAATACAGTCTCCACGGGACCCAATAACATCCCTGGCTGTATCCTACATGAACTCAGGCATGAGCTCTCAGCTCCATTAGACACCCTATTCAACCAAAGCCTGAGCATCAGCTTCATCCCAGCTGAATGCAGGACAGCCACTGTCATGCCTCTACACAAAGGTGGAGTATCCACTGACCCAGGCAGTTATAGGCCCATCAGCCTAACTAGCCTGATCTGCAAGGCCATGGAATGCATTATCATGGACCTTATAAACATGGACATTGACAACCTCCAAACGCTTGACCCCACACAGTTTGGTTTTATCAAAGGGAGATCATGCCTGTTAAACTTGGTCAACTTCTTTGAAACAGTCACCAAAGCCATGGCTGAGGGGAAGACAGTGCACACCACCTACCATGACCTAGCCAAAGCCTTTGACACTAGTCCCTACTCGGGCATAATAGATAAACTCTCCCAGCTAGGCATTAACCAGTATGTTACCAAATGGGTAGCTTACTGGCTCACTGATAGAACCCACTCAGTCAAAGTAGGGGAAGCCACCTCTAGTAGTAGAGCTGCAACAAGTGGTGTACCCCAAGAATTAGTCTTGGGGCCTCTACTGTTTGGGATATACTTTTCTGAGGTGCAAGCCAAAACCAGTGGTCTGTGGCTAACCAAGTTTGCAGATGACTGCAAGCTGGGTGCCATCTTAAATTCCCCTAGTGATGTGAACATCCTCCAAGAGGGCCTTACCCAAACTAATGACTGGTGCCAGAAGCATGGCCTCAGACTGAATGCCAAAACATGCATTGTTGTCCCCTTTGATGAAAATGTCATCCCCACTAATTATCACATTAATAACCATGTACTAAGCATTCAATCAGTAGTGAGGGACTTGGGCACCCAGGTTGATAGCAACCTGACTTTTGACCACAACATTGCCTCCGTTGTACGGAAGGCTTTCTACATGGCCCACCTCATAAATATGGGTATTTCATCCAGGAACGAGGAGGCCATAACATCCCTGTACTCCTTCCTTATCATACCCATTATCAGGTACAATGCCCCCTTCGGTATGTACCTTGCCAAGCACATGCAGCAGTTGGAGAGACCACAGAAGTTCTTGAACAGGAAAATCCAGGGTCTCAAACACCTATCCTATACAGATAGGCTAAAAGCCCTGTCCCTCTATTCAGTCTAATACAGACTGCTCAGAGGTAACCTGTGTCTGGCATACAAGGCCATTTCAAACACAGCCTTGATGGAGTTGCTGCATATCCATAAGATAAACTCCACTCGTGCAGCCTGCACACAAGGCCTTAACCTGGTCTGTGACATTAATAGAACTTGTTGGCAGGATAGATTTGTGTCCTAAAGAAAAAAAAGCAATATGGACATGAGAAAGAAAGAGAGATTTGATATGGTGCAATATTTATGCAAAGGTGAAAGCCAAATTAAACATAAAGAAGGCAGCCCCAAAGATATTCGAAGAGAAATACAGGCAAAGGCATCCAGACATGGAAAATTTCACAATAAAAAAATAACATCACAAAGAGGAAATGTAGAAAAGCAGATTATTAAAGTAGAAGTTAAAAAAATAGAAGTTGGCATTATGGAGTGCCTGCAAAGTGAAGGATTTTATGTAGAAGGGCTAACACAGGTTATATCACAGCAGGATGGAATGTATCCCCAAATAAAGAGAAACAGAAAGATCAGGCGACATCTGAAGAAGAAATATGGACATGGGAAAGAAAATGAGAGTTAATATGGTATAATATCTATAGAAAGGAGAAAGCAGAACTCATCAATATAAAAAGAGCAGCACCAAAGATATTTGAAGAGAAATACAGGCAAAGGAATCCAGACATGAAAAACTTTACAGTACAAAAAATAAGAAGCCAAAGAGGAAAAGTAGAAAAGGAGATTAGTAATGGAGAAATTAAAGAAATAGAAACTGAGGTTATGGAGTACCTCCAAAGTGAAGGATTCTGTACAGAAAATCTAATTCAGAAAGTACCACAAAAGAATAGAGTAAAGGAACTCCATATTAAGGGGAAACCAGTGGAATGGGAAGCAATTGATCAGGTGCCATATGAAGATATTTTGGAGCCTTTCACAGGAAACAAGTATAAACATTCACTTGAAGTTGAACGGCAAGGGAAGGAACAGGAAACTGTGGAAACTGTGACACAGTTAATGTTGAGGAGTGATAGGCCAGTGAGTTCTCATATGACAGAGCAATGAATGGCACAGGAGAAGTTGAAGAGAATGTGCCACAGGAAGATGCAGGAAATGGAAAACAAAAAATGTGCCCTCAGTTTAGAAGAAAACGAGCTAAGAGAAGAGTTGCTTTACTTAAAAGAGAGCGCTAGACATATCAATAAAAATAATAGACTGTAAAACATCAATAAAACCCCAAAAGTCAGAAGTTTGATAAAACAAATGAACACAATAATTAGGACTCTCCACAGAGATCCATGCGATATAATAGAAGTAAACAGGATATATTACTGTTCAGCTAAATTAATAACTGATAAAGTTCTACCACAAGAGCACAGGGTAGTTTGTGAGAGAAAGGGAGAAATCAAAAACCATCATGGAAGTATCACATAGAGAAAACTATAAAGCAACTAAGACAAGAAGATTCACTGTTAGAAGAGTATAGAAGAGGGAACAGATCAACATAAATAGAAAGATAAACATGATAAAAGCAATGCGCAGTATTAGAACAGATCAGGATCTGTCATGCACCATCACAAATAGCAAGCTACAAATCTCAGGACAAGCAGAAAATATAAAGGAAAAGTACAAAATAAGCAATTTATTGATGACCCAAAAAAGTTTTATAGAGTATTGGGAAACAAGGTGAAAGGAATCGGAAGACCACCAAAAAAAAAGAAGAAATAGACAAATTTTGGAGAAGTATGTATGAAGATACTGTGGAACATAACAAAGATGCTAAATGAACAGATGAAGTAAAAGAAAGAATAAGAAGCTTAAAGGTACAGGATATGAAATGGGATGAAGCAACAGCCAGAGAGATTCAAAGTTAAGAAAACCTTCAAATTGGAAAACCCCAGGCCCAGATGCAGTACCTAACTTCTGGTTAAAAGTATTAACATCTTTGCATTAAGATTTAGCCATGAGTAAGAACTATTTATATGTGCACCCCGAACAGACACCAACCTGGCTAACAACAGGAAAAACAATGCTTCTACTTAAGAGTGAACCTGCAAGCTACCCTAAAAATTATAGACCGATAACTTATCTTCAGACGACATATAAACTATACATTGGACATGATGCCAACGGAGTCTATAGTCATTCAGAAGAAAACTCAGTTATGGCAATAGAACAAAAAGGAAATAAAAGAAAGTCATATGGAACAAAGGATCATTTGCTGTTAAATAAAGTTACAGTGGAGAACTGTAAAAAGCGGAAGAATCTAAGTATGGCATGGACTGACTACAAAAAAAATTTGATAGTATCCCAAAATCATGGATAAAAGAGTGCTTAAAAATGTATAAGATACATCCTAAGCCATGATAAAGGACAAATTATTATTCCAGGGATAAAAATTTACCGCCTTGCCCTTAACCCATTAAGCTGTCTACTTAACAACTTAGGCCATGGCTATAATTTGGCTCCAAGAAAACAAAAAAGTGTAAAGACTTCTCATCTTTTCTTTGTCAGTGATTTGAAACTATATAGCTCATCAGATGAGGAACTGAAAGTGCAACTGCAAGTTGTCAAAACTTTTTCAGGTGATATAAGAATGTCATTTGGTCTTGATAAATGTGCACAAGCAACCTTTAAAGCAGGAAAGCTGCAGCACCAAGAAAACAGTTTGTGACAAGAATGTTATATAAAAGAACTTGAGCAAGAGGGAGTGTATAATTATTTTGAAAATGAAGGATCAGCAATAAAACATGAACAAATGCGAATAAAATTTAGTAAGGAGCACTTTATAAGACTTAAATTAATCCTGAAAACAATGTTAACATCTAAGAACAAAGTCCAAGCTATATATCAATTTACAATTCCTGTCCTAACTTACAGTTTTGGAGTGATTGACTGGCCACAAATCATGTTGGATAGATTAGATAGGAAAACAAGAAGGATGCATGATTTATAAAAATCAGTGCATATCAAGATTGTATATTCCCTGTTCTGAAGGAGGGTTGGGCCTCCTTGAAATTGATTACATGTACAGATCTGCAATCATGGGACTCCATACATATCTGTGACCTCACATAAGCAGGGAAGTCATCTTAGATTTATTCTCCACATGACAGAAATCTAATGAAAGTTTTGAAATATGCGGAGAATAAATCTAAGATGACTTCCATGCTTGGGCTAGCAAAAGCATATTGGTGTCAAGCAGGGATGGAAATCAAACCACAACTGGATAAAAACCAAGCAGCAACTGAATGTGCCAAAAAAACAAAAGAAAAAATATAAGCTGAAGGACCAGATGAGAAGGCAAGAAATGTGGAAAATGCATAAATATAGTTGCAAGTCTAGAAAACTTCTGTAAGAACCTCGTGTTGATCAGGAATGAATGCAGGAATGGTTAAGGAGAGGCGAATTCAAACCAAGAGATAAAAGGTTAATATTGGCGGCACAAGATAGTGGGCTATGTACATGTTGCTTCACAAAGTCGATTGAGCATGTGGGAGAAGCAGACAATAGTAGGTTTTGTAAAACAGAATTGGAAACAGTTGTACACCTCTTTGCTGGTTGTGACATACTAATGGCAGAAGGGCTGTATACTGAAAGGCATAATAATGTGACAAGACTGTTGCACTGGGGTTTGTGCAAACATTATGGTATTGACGTGGCTAAAAAACACTGGAAACATGAGCCACAGAGCATCATAGAAAATGATGAAGTCTACATCACATGGGATTATCCATTACCAACAGTTCAAAAGATAGATGGTAGAAAATCAGATAAAGTGGTCCATGAAAAGAAGGCAAAAGTAGCTTTGATCATTGAAATCAGCACACCCAGTGACTACAGTGTCCTGCATACAGAAATCCACAACATCATAAAATATCAGGATTTGCAAGCAGAAATGAGAGCAGTGTGGAAGAAAGATACTCAGATAGTTCCAATAGTAGTAGGAGCAATGGGTTTTATAAAACAAAGTCTACAATCATATTTAGATATGCTACCAATACATGTAACTCCATACAAATTGCAGACGGTGTCATTACAGGCACATTGTGGGTGCTGTGAAGAGCACTTTTGGCTGATATCAAAGAGTGAAACAATACTAATTTCATGAACTTTAATCATACTTTGACTTAGGAATGGGATCCATTTCTGTCATAGTATTAGAAACCTAAACAATTTGGAGAAATTAAAAAAAAAAGAAAACATATCTAATTAATTCTGTAATATTAGGTAAAATAGCACGTTTAGCAAATGTATTTATGATCCAATTAGCAGGTAGAAAAGATTTAATGAATGTGATTTTTACATTTATATGGCTATCTAAACTGAATGCTGTTAAAAGAGGTATTCTTTATGTCAATAATAAGGAAGGAGTATTGAGTTTAGTAAACCCAATTGTGTATATATATTCATTAAACTTATATAAAGAACTAATATAAATGCAAGAAGAAGGAATTGTTAAAAAGCAGTATAGAGGAGAAATACAAGTCAATATGGGAAAAGTTAAAATGTTTAAAAATAAATAAAAAGGTCTGTTGCATGGAAATAAAGCTATAGCAAGAAAAAATACTGTTATGGAAGATTGATTTATGAAATATAGAAAAAATATGAAGAGATGGTATGAGAATATAATGGAGAAATGTTATTACATTTACCCCTGGAAGCACACACATGATAAAATAGCTAAAGCAGCTAAATAAGAATGAAAAAAAATATAAAATATGTGGAATGTACAGATTTTTTATGGAGATTATTGATAAACAGGCTAACAGTTAATGCAAACATGCCATGCAAAACAATAAACAATAGAATCTTTATATATTCTGGAGAACTAGAGACAACCAAACATGTTTTTTATAAAATGTACAAAGGTATGTCAATTAAGGAAAGAAATATATGACAAAGAATGTTTAAACAAATTGAAAAATGTTGATCATGTAAATAAGGGCATGATTGAGTATGGCTAGTATGAAAATGTGTGGAAACCTATATATAGATAGAATAGACAAAAAGTTATTTTGTATAATATGGACTATATGGAATGAAAGAATTAATGAGATTAAGTATAACAGAACATGGACATTATCAGAAATTCTGAAAAAAATAAGGTTCTTGTTGTAGAAAAAATGAGTGGGGGGAATGGAAAGCAAGAAAAAACTTGAGAAATATGTTTATGTTATTGTAAATAATGTGAATAATGTAAATATGCTGTAAAAATTTTTATATAGAACATGTATATATATATATATATATATATATATATATATATATATATATATATATATACTTTATTTGTGAATTTTTATAAAGGACCCATACTCGTTAGGAGAGATTCCAACACCAACACCAAAGACATATGATTCTTATAGAAGCAGTATTAAAAATGTTCCTTATTCCTCAGGAAAACTAAGTTTCATCACAACCTTTACGAATGACAGTTGTAACATTAGGGAAATAATAAATAATAACTGGAAGGTTTTAATGACAGATGATTTTACACAACAATTGGTAGGAAAAGTGCCCCATTTTACATATAGGAATAATAAAAACCTTAAAAGATTGCTTTGTGATAAGCCTAATGACATTAAACCAAAGCCAAAAGGAAAGGTAGGAACTTTCCCTTGCAATCAGTGTAATTATTGCAAGTTCATTACTAAAGAACAAATATACACGCACCCAGAAACAAAATACACTTTTATACCAAGATTTTTGGCCACATGTGACAGCTTAGGACTAATTTATTTAGCCACTTGTGTACATTGTCCTGCATTCTATGTTGGCCTAACGAAGCGTAAACTCAAAAATAGAATTTATAACCATACATATGATATAAAGAAATCCAATGAATTGAATGCTCTGGCCAAACATATACAATGTTTTCCAAGCCATTCTTTTGTATTTAGGGTGTTAGAAATACCAAAATAAACATCTGAATTTTACTTTTTACAATCGTGTTGAGTCCGAAGTTTGTTTGCTTTATACTTCTATTCGCTTAACTAAGGACTCTCTGTTGCAGTGGTCTATTGTTTTATTCATATATATATATATATATATACTTTATTTGTGAATTTTTATAAAGGACCCCTACTCGTTAGGAGAGTGCTTGTTCCAATCCTTGTGCAGTGGCAGCTTGGAGAACAACACCCAAAGAGATCCAAGATGGCAGATAGCACAGAAGCAAACACCAGTGCATTGTTTAGGCTTACAAGATTCTGAGGAGCTGTTTCAACAAAATGTGTTTGTTTCATTGTAAGGAAACATTCAAATCAATGATGGAAATGTTATTACTGGAGAGTGGAAAAAATGTTCCATCAGGTGACATTATGGATTAAATCCAGAGGAATCAAAGGCATTTTAAAACAAGATTGGCAGAAAAAGAAAATCATATGCCAAAACTATTAAGGAAAATGCAGGGAAAGTGATAATAGTAGAAAAAGGGAAAGGAAATGTCAACAATCAAAGGAAATTCATGGTAAGAATTCAGAATAAAGAACAAAAAGAAATAGACAGTTATGGCATTTGGGTAATTTAATGGCCCCTTTAAAGGCTCATGAGGAAGGAGCTTTTATTCTTATTCGTAAAGAGATATTTTGTTACATTATTTTTGAGAATGCTTCTGTTCTGTAAAGTTTTTTTGGGGAGTATGAAAAGAAAAAGAACTCTAATCCATGGAACTGTTATGTGGTTAAATCATTTTGCAGAAAAACAAAAAAGAAAATAAATGTTCAGTTTTGAACTGATGTTGAAAAATAGACTTTAAAAAGACATTTAAGCCAAGTTTGTAAAGACGATATGGACATTAGCAAAATGTATGATACCAGAGGATTATGGACTGGTGGATGGGACTGTCATATTGCATTGAAAATGCAGAAAGAAAAAAAATTTCATATCCCTAGTATGGTAAATTTAGAAGATAACAGGGGTGTTGTGAAATATTGTGGACAACCTAAAACATGTTTTTTTTTTCCTGTGGAAAAGATGATCATTTCATAAGTAACTGTGATAGGGGGAAATGTTATATTTGTGAGGAAACATGTCACAACGCAAAAAAGTGTAAATTGAAATGTTATAAATGTAACAAAATTGGGCATTTATGGATGGATTGTAATCTAGGAAAAAAAGATGAAGATGAACACAAAAGTAAGGACAGTATACATCAAAAAGAAACAGTCCCAATAAAAGATAAAGAGGAAGTAGGAAAGCAAGTGTCAAAATGTATCTTCTAAAGTCACCATTCTCACAGTATGCACAAACTGCTTGTTAATTATAGCTTTCTTTTGTGTAATTGGATGGGTACTTGCAAAATGAAGAAAACTGTTAGAATAAGTAGGTTTCCTATATAACTTAGAAAGGAATACCTTCTTTTCTTTGTCTTTTTCCAATAATATATCCAGATATGAGATTTGTTTATGGTCACAAGCATAAGTACATTTGAGAAATTCAGTCCTATTATTTATAAATTCAATAAATTGATTTATTTGCTCATTTCCATTCCATAAAATAAGCATGTCTTCCAAAAACCTTGTATAAAATTCACATTTCATGTAGAACTCAGATGAAAAAAATATATGTTTTCCCATTCCACCATAACTATATTAGTGAACCATCCACCACAGGATAAACCCATTGCTATCCCTTTTTTGTAAATAAAACTGTTTCTCAAAAATTAAATAATTACTCTTTAAAACAATCTCTAACAGATTCTCACAGTGGCATAGCCAGAATTTGTGCCACCCGGGTGGATTTTGAGTTTGCCACCCCACCCCCCACAAAATAAAACATAATATGTATACAAAATTAAACATAATACACATCATAGTCCAAAAGTAAATGAAGGAATCACCAAGACACGGCAGAGAAATGCAAAATTTTAATAAAACTTGTATAAAAACGTACATACACAAAATGGGCAAGCACTTTCACAACTCAGATTTTTCTTTTTCAGACCACATAGAACAAGATAGTATTCACATATTTAAACTACAAATAAAAAGTCATCTGACTCAAAAACCTCCAATCATAGTCTAGTGTTCAACTAAGAAGCAATCATAATAGCAGTGTATCATTTCATACAAAATACAATACAAGCATAATAATTTAAACAGGCCACACATAAATGTTTCCTCATACATTCCATTTATATCATATTCGGATTAGGGATGACAGTAATGCATCAGCAAAGCATTTAATAGATTTTGATGACAGACATACATTTAAATTTCTAGTAGTTGAAACATTAGAAAAAAGTCTACATCTGGGTGATTTTTGTAATGACACAGAAAAGTCAGAATTAAGATGGATAATTAAATTGCAGGCAGGCAGAGGGAATGGTTTGAATGGGAAAGTACCTCTGAAACCCATTCTTAAACATCAATTTAAAGAGACCATACATCTTCAGTGGAGCACCGTTCATTCTCAGAGGGTATCTTGTATCTTTTGTGTTAATACACATCATACATAGTAAAAAAAAAAGTGAAAACGACATCTAGAAAAACAAGAACAAATTTTTTAACTATACTTGCAAATAATTCTTAATTACAACAATCTACAAAACTTTTTCTTGCTTTTCTCTTAGCAAAATTGTCAATGACATTATCAAAGTCTATTTTGTCTGTCAGTTGGTGTTCTATAGATAGTATGGCAAGGATTCTTAAATGCAATGTGCTCATAGAAGATCTCAAGTAATTTTTTATCAGTTTTAGTTTAGAGAAACTTTTCTCACACTAACACCGTTGTTGTTGGTCTTTTCAGCTTTTCCCGGTTAGGGGTCGCCATAGCAGAACTCTGGTCCACTAATGATTGGCAGGCTAGCAACACTAACATCATTTGTGAGGACAATTCGCAGCAGTATTACCATATTTGGAACTGAATTCCCAATATTGTATTTCTGAATAAACTGTAAAAGTTCAAGGTGGCCTGCCTTCCACGTCTCTGTTTTGTCTTGCTTAGCAGCAACAGCAATGAAACTGAAGCCTTTTTCTCTCTATGAGGAACTCTTCTTTATCAATGTCACTGTGATCATCATGATGTAGTTGACACTCGTAGTCATCATTCAAAAGGTTTGATGGAGTAAGGAATGCATGCTTCTCTGCAAGAACATGAAGCTGTTGAAATCTTAGAGTTATTTCTTGAATCACTCTATCCAGTGAAGAAAACATTTTCCTTTGCAATTCAATTTCATATGATAATTCAGCATCATCACTTGATCCTTCGCCAAACATTTTTTCTTCTTTCTACATTGATGCTCCTCTATGACTATTCCTAAATTATTACAAACTTCTTTGGTTATATTATTGCTCTGTTCACTAGCTTGTCCCTATTTTCAATTAAAAATGTTTTTAAAGCTTCAAGTTTTATATCACAATGCTGTATATTTAATCATTTAGTTTGTAGCTATGCCTGTGTGTCATTAATTTCTAGAAGAACAGATTCCCACAGTCCAAGTTAACACAGAAAGAAAATGAGTGCAAAGCAGCAAGTAGTGCACTAGCATCTGACCTGGTAAGTGTGTTTTCTTCTTTACTAGTTAAATCTTCTAAAGCTTTTAAAATGCCTGAGTTTTTTTTTACAGCACTTACAGCTTCTCCCCT
This sequence comes from Protopterus annectens, assembly GCF_019279795.1. Lineage (NCBI taxonomy): Eukaryota > Metazoa > Chordata > Ceratodontiformes > Protopteridae > Protopterus > Protopterus annectens. Next base: position 275,736,990 of record NC_056743.1, read on the forward strand.
TGCAGTCCATTGCATTTCTATTATGCGCTTGAGACTTTGACAAGTGACTGAAGTCAGAATATCCCACTGATGAGTTCAGGATGAAAAAATGTGAACAAACGCTCCAGAGTTCCAAAAAAGTAACAGAATTTGTAGCAACAGGAGCTGCATGTACACTGGCCAAATTCAGCATATGGTTAGTGCAAACAACAAACTGCTTTTCCATTAACTTCTTTTATGCATTTCTGAACACCAGTATATTGTCCAGCTATCACAGCAGCATTGTCATGAGCTTGCCCTCTACAATTTTGAATGTCAATTCCATCATGTTCTAGTTTTTCCAAAATCATGCTTGAAATATTCTTGGAGGTTTTACCTTTTGTTTCAATAAAATCAACAAATGATTCCACTACCTTTACTTTATCCCCATCAATCATAACATAGCACAAAATTTGTCTCATCTGATCCTTATGAGAAATGTCAGGAGTGCTGTCAAATATTATAGAATAATACTTGACTCTTTTAACTTGTTATATGATTTTGCTTCTTACTTTATTTCCCAAAATTTCTATAAACTCGTTTTGGATCATAGGTGGCATATAAAATTTAGCAAATGCATTTCCTATCTTGAATCTGAGAATTTGCTCTCGAAGCACTGGGTCATATTTTGCCAACAAATGTATTAATTCTAAAAAATGTCCTCTATTTCCTGTCAATTCAGCATCAATGTCAGTTTCATTGTGAATTCTTTCTTGGTGACCCCCTAACACCAAATTCTGTTTTGCTAAGAATCTAATTATATCCAACAATCTCAAAAGGATTTGCTTCCACTTCTTCACTTCATTTTCAGTAAATTCCTTATTTTTTTTTTATCAGTAGTTGCTCTACATTTAATCCTCATTTCCAACTCCTTCCACTGTGTGAATTTCTGAATGTGGGCCACACTGGATTCATGCTCAAACATTTTAGGATTCAGTTTCCACCACATATTGAATCCCTCCATAGAATCAAGACTGGAATAACTTCTGTCCAAAAACAGTCTGCAACAAAAGCAGTAAAGAGTTTTCTTGGAAGGAGAGTAAATCAACCATGATCTCAAAATTTTTTCACCATTTGGTAGGGTTCAAAAAAAACAATTGTATGTAAATTTTCTGTTTCATCCTTTGACTGACACACCTTGATGAATCACTTCACTGAAATGAGAATCTAGGTGTTAAACCACAGACGCACCTTGACGTATCAGTAACATCAGTGTGTCATCATTAATCTTTTAAGTTAACGGATGGAATTTTTTGTTCATCACACACTTCATCTCTTGAAGTAGATGGACTACTTTAACTTAAAGTTTTAATTCGGAAACTGCTTCAGGTGCAGCAGTAATAGTAGTTTCTTCATGACTGAGGTATTTCAATAGTGCACCTTCATTCTTTTTCAATACTTCTTCCCTTGCCTTTTTCTTTTTTCTAAAAGTAGCACCAGTCTATTTTCTTCTCTTCATCTTGGGAATGGGATTAGATTAACACCTGAGAGAATAAATATTACTACATAACAGTAAATAATAATGACAGTCATGAAGAACACCACCACCACCAACAACAACAAAAACAAGGAAGAATAAAATGACCATACACATTTTCTGGAATGCAACAAGTCCAGATATTTTAACAACTTAACACAATTATTTCACAATACAGTTAAATCTTTTTTTAGTGAAATAATAATAATGTTGCATATATTATACTAACTACTGTTTAAATGGATTTCATGTGCTACACACTACCCAATTAACAAAAATGGTATTAGAAATCCAAAACATTTGGAGAAGTTAAAAAGAGCCAACTCACACAATATCAGTATGCATGGCATTCCAAGTTTCTGTGCATAAATAAAAACAAACTCTTTAAAGGTATCACATGCCCCTATCGATCCATTTTCCCCATTTGCTCTAGGATACCACTGCCAACAGCCTACCTATTCTTGCAGATAACAAGCTGATCAAAAATACAGAAAATCAAATACAAACTGTTTTAATAATGTCTGTAGACAGATAGCTACAAATGCTATACTGTGCGTATACATACAATGAATGAATCAGAAATCTGTGCTGACAGGGACATGCATAAGGTCCTCTAAGCAAAGTACTGTCATGATTCCATAAACCACACAGTCACGGCACCATACTGTATAAAGGTTGCCACATAAGTGCCATGGAATCTTTCCACCTGAACTAGAGTTCTCAACCAATCAAGAAGGACAAATCTCAAAAGAAACAGGGACTGGGACTAAACTAATCCAAACATAATCAGGGGCAGTCATACTCAAACTATTTGTAGTACTATAATTCACTTGAGATTTCAAATTGACAGAATAAGAGAATGTGAATTAATATACAAGCTAAATTCACATTAAAATACCTTGAATTCATATAGCCTTACCTCTCAACCTCTTAAAATGAAAAAAATCAGGAGAAAGACATAAATAAAAGTGGCACAAATTCCCAAAAATAGGGACATATCACAGTGCTTAATTCTGAGCCATGTTTGTTGCATTTTGAGCAAAAACGAATACACAAATAGACATATAAAACAAATAAGTAATTCTGATTACAGCACAGTTTATATTACACATGCACACGTATGCTATACACGCTTTTGTACTGTCTTTTTTAAGTCTGTTGCTGCTGGTGTTTTCTAATAACCTTTGTACTAAAGACAAGAATAAGGTCTGATTATTAAATCTTTTCCCCTGTGAAAAAGTCCAAAAGCCACATTCATTTTTACTGAAAGGCCTGTTTTTCCCTTCCAATATTATGTTTTGAAAAACCACATAGTATTATAAAGTCACAGTAGTATCCGAACTTTTCCAGTTAAACATATGATATTTTGAAAGCAGTAAATCAAATTCATGTATTACTGTGACATACAAATGTTTCATTATATATTTAAAAAGTCACTGAAGATTATTGGCTCTTCACAGCCTGACATAAAAGTGGCAGCAATAATCTTTCTGAATGACAGTGTTTTTACATAAAAAATGAAGACCTAATTTTCATAAGAATGCATGCAAGCTCTGAGCAGTCAAGCCTTCTGATGAAGTGTGTTAAGCCATACAAAGCATCCATTTAGATAACAATAAATCAATTAAAAATCTCTTGTAGTACTACATGTCTTTTTTTTTATATTCTTCCTGGCCCTAGGTTCCCGCTATTTCTCCAACACTCCAAACTGTCAAAGGGGCTGCCTGCTGGCCTGCTGTTTTGTGTGTGTGTGTGTGTGTGTGTGTGTGTGTGTGTGTGTGTGTGTGTGTGTGTGTGTGTGTGTGTGTGTGTGTGTGTGTGTGTGCATGCGTCATGATGTGCAAATCAGCCAAATGGAAAGCCACCATGGCACCACCTGACTTCCGTCTTTTCATGTCAGCTGCCAGGCCAAAAACAAATATTGTTAATTAAAAAGTGCCACCCGAAGTGGACTGCCCCCTCTCACCCCCCACTAGCTACGCCACTGATTGAAACCCACATTCAAAGAAAATGCATCTGTCCAGTGGTGGATAAAGTATGAACCAATAATGACAAAACTGCCCAATTCAGAACATTTCCATCATAAAAGTCTACTCAATCTTCTGTCATTACAATCCACCAATATTAGTAAATCTGCACAAACTCTGCAGAAGTAAAAGTAATCTAAATAATTCCACATTAAAGATATCTGTAACTAATTAAGAGGTTGCTGATAGCAAGCAACTTTATATCGCATTGCTTCATGTACAAATAAAGTGCCTGCTGCCCTTGAAGAATAAATTACCTATGTTACATTAAAAAATGATAAGCTAGTAATACTGCAATAGGAAATGGATATCAAACTGATAGGTTTATAGTTAGTAGGTGTCTCCTCCAAAGGAGGATATTCTCAGGACTGCAGCATCCACCCCCTTTAAAGTACAACACAGTACAGTATTAGCAATCCATCTACATACTGTAGGAGTAGAACCTACAGCCTTCTGCATCAAAAGCAAGTATACTACCTGTTGTGCTACTAACAATGCAAATAGATTTGGTATAAGCAGTACTAAACTTCTCTTCCCCTGAAGCTCTCAGCTCCTTGTAAAATCCACTTGACACTCAAGTATATCTGTCAACTTTGTAGCACAAGAAATCTGAAAAAGCCAAAATGTATTGGGGGGGGACAAAGTCACAAAGCCAGGGACACATTTTAAACATTGCTTGTATAATCTTAGAAAGTTGCTAGAATAAAATGTTTTGTGTCACCATGTGTTTCTTGAAAGATAAGAAGACTGAAACTTAAATGACATTATTTAGTGAATTCAGTTCTCACTGATTTGCCAGAAAACCACAAATGTTAAGAGGGACAGACCAATGACCAGGTATGAGCCAAATTTCCAGTGAAATTCTGGACAGTTGAGAGCCATCTGGACAGTCAACTCCTTGAATGGATAGACAAGTCAGGCTTCTGTTTGTTGTACACAAGGTAGAGGGTTTGAGCCTGAGTATAATTAAGTGGGGGCCGGGGGACAATGTCACAAAACCAAGGACACATTTTAAACATTGTTTGTATAATCTTATAAAGTTGCTAGAATAAAATGTTTTGTGTCACCATGCGTTTCCTGAAAGATAAGACTGAAACGTAAATGTCATTATTTAGTGAGTTCAGTTCTTGCTGATTTGCCAGAAAACCACACATTTTAAGAGGGACAGATTAACCACTGTAAATCATGACAGTTGAGAGCCACTCCTTGAATGGGTAGGTAAGTTAGGCTCCTTTTCCTTGTACACAAGGTGCAGAATTTGAGCCTGAGTATACCTAACTGACGGTATTTACACACACACACACACACACACACACACACACACACACACACACACACACACACACACACACACATACACACATGCATGCCTGAGACCCCCAACACACAAGCAAAGACACTCCCCACACACACAAGCAAATACACCCCCATACACAAAAGCTGAGACCCCACACACACACACACACACACACACACAAGCCGAGACACCATCCAAAAACATGAGCATCCTATACTACACATAAGCCAAGACACACACCTAAACACTGAGCTGCATATAATACACTACAGATGAACAAAGAGCCGAGCTGCAGCTAACAAATAAATAAATACAGCCACTACACACACACACACACACCAAGGCAGGGCCAGTAGAGCTGAACATCCACAAAGCTGCTGCAGTTACTAAATTAATATGGACATTAAAGCTGAGGCTGCTGCAGTTACTAAATAAATACAAACACTAAAGCCGAGGCTGCTGCTCACATCCACTTGAAGCCGAGAATACATATGGCCTCTACAGTTCTTATACACACTAAAGAGGCTGCTGCAGTGTGAATAATAAATATGAGACCACTTACACACCAAAGCCAAGGCTGCTGCAGTATGAATATTGAGGAAGCTGCTAACTAAATAAATATGGAGCTGCTGAACATTTACATCCACTTGCTCCTGGGTGGATGTCAACAGGCTTTAATGTACATAGACAACAACTGCTGCATACCATAGCATACCGGAGCTGCTGCACTCAAGAAATTCAGCATAAAAGTGCCACCCTCAAGAAATTCAGCATAAATTCTGCATAAAAGTGCTCAAGAAATTCAGCATAAATACTGCATAAAAGTGCTGCTTGTGCCACTGGATTCTCATACAAATTAATCAAGTCCTGTGATAATCCTTTATCTAGTAAAAAGTCAACAAACCATTATATACCCAAATCATGGGGATTCACTGTATAAATGTTTTTAACATCAATGGTTATAAACACATATGAGGATTTAAAAGGAATGGTACTAATCTTTTTTAAAAAGGGCCAGGAATCACAACAAACTTGAAGTTCCAACACTAGGTAGGTGATGCTACCTCAAGTATCCACAATCAGGTGCATAAGATGTTGCCTAATATTCTTATGGATCTTCACCAACCCAAAACTTTTTGGTGCAACTGGATTCATTACATTTAAATAATTAAATTCCTCAATAGTTATACATTGATCAATAAACAAATCTTGCAAATTATTTCTTATCCATCTGTAAGCACCATTGAACTCATCTAATGAGACTTGTAAATGTCTCATCTCATCAATTAATAAGTATTCCATTTTCAAAGTATAATCTGCCTTATTAAAAAAAAAGCTAAGCCTCCTCCCTTATTCAGCTTAATAATTCTTGTATTAGGATCATTTTTAACATCATCTAACCTTTTCCCTTCATCAGCTGTAAAATTATTTTTTACACATGAAGAATTTTTATAACAAAAAGCATTTCTAATATCAATTTCACATAATTTCTCATATATTTGTACAGTAGGATGTGTGTGTGTGGGGGGGGGTGCTATGTGCTTGAAAGTCTAAGTGGGCCTACCACCAAAATCACATCTTTATGCTGAAACAAAATATTAAAGTTTAATTTTCGAGTAAGTTGTTTTAAATCCATCACTGACACAGCTACATCTGCATGCGTACTTGGAACAAATGTAAGCCCTCTCAAAAAAGGTCAGCATAATTCTCATCAATGTCCTTATTAGAATAATTATAAACTTTAAAATCACCACTTCTATTTAAAATTATAACACAAGAAGGTAAAAAATGATCTACAACAGTTTCAATTGTCATGTTTAAAACAGTTTCGTCTAAGAATGGGACTAAAATCAGTTCATGTTGTTCATTGATTGGTTGTGGTATATCTGCCATCCTCTCATTGGTATCTTTCCTCCCCTATGAAGACTGTCCCTCTGAAAACCACACCTCTGGTAACCATTGATTATTGGAGACTTGGACTAATACTGGTTCTGTAATTGGCCTTGTTGATTTTTTATCCTTTCTGAACTCCTCAATTCTGGGAATTGCTCTTGATCTAAAAAATTGTCATTAGAAGGTACATTTGAAGTAGAGCCTTCATCTGTGTTAACTATATTAGGGTTTTCACGCAGAAACATATCCAAGTCTAAAACCTGCTCAACAATAGCTGGTGCACATTGTACAGTATAAAACATTTGACTGGCTCAAGACTGGGAATGTGGCAGGTTTGGATAAGCCTTTTGATTTAGTCTATATGAGCATGGTCCAATTTTTTAACTTTCTAATTTCACATCACATGTATCTTTTCATCCATACTACAAAAAAATTGTGCATGCTCAAATTTAAACTGTTCGTAATGAATGTCATGTATAATTAAACTGTCCAAACGCATGAATCTCATTAACAAACCCCTCAATTTTTATATTATTGTGTTTAACCAGCAAATCCATATATTCAAAACCGTGCTTATCAAACAGTTGTATAAGTTCTTTATGTAATGCAGAGTGTGGGATTAGGTCGGTGGGAAACTGTCACATCCATACACCTTTTGGAACCAATTTCAGTCTAATACATTCATAAAAGTAGAAATAAAGTTTCAGTAATTTAAAATCATATTCATTAAGTCTATTACAAAGAATGTCATGTACCTGAATCACAAGCATGATCTCTAGGGATAAAACCATACCTCCTATGCTTGATTAGTACTGGTGAAACAAATTCTGGGTTAATGACTGATTGGTTAAAAGAATAAATTCTATGAAAGGTTAGAAAGAGAGATATGTTTTTTAATTGAATGTGCCTATTGGACTGTTGAAAAGTCTTGTGATTCATTGAAATGAGGGGTTTGTCAAATTTTCCATGTTCTGAGTGCTATAAAAGGTATTCATTTGTAATTTGTTTTATCTAAAGATGTTTTTCAATGAGAAATGAAAGTACTTATGTAGTTTATTTTTTATAAAATTAATTAAAGTACTTCAGAGAACTCTGCTGTTAGTGTCCGTGATTCGTCCAGTTGTTCATCTCTTGATTCTTATAGTTACCATGCAATTTTTATATGCTCTTCTAATTATTCCTTTCTTAATGGCAACTTCTGTTCTAGATTCTACTAAAAACGTTACCAGTGCTGCTCTTTCATTTAGGAACCCCCTATTTCTTTCTCTTTGTCTATACTCTGATATCATTTCTTGATATGCCTGCAGTACAAATAAGTTCCTGGCATCTTCCCATTCTATTATTTTCCCTCTCCAGTTATTTGCTCCCAGTATCTTGGTTCCTTTGCCAGTTTTCTCCAATGTATTCCAGCCCCCTCTTGCCTATTGTCTGTATACATAATTGCAGTCATCTCTATCGACAGAATCTCCTTTCTCCATTCCCATGTTGGCTTAATTCTTAGAAGGCCTTGGGCTACTTTATGAATATAATATTCTGTATGATTATTGTTGTTCTCCTTAACGGTCTGCTTCCAAAATCCCAGTCTCTCCTTGTTACTTGAGCTTCCACCTGTTTCATCATCATCTCTTTATACTTTGAATTATAGTTTGCTGCTTCTGCTATTTATAGGAGCCTTAACTGTGTTGCTCTGAAATACCCATTTAACTCGGGTAATCCCAATCTGCCCTGTACTATTGGAAGAATAAGTTTATAGGTTCATAGGTTCATAGGTTGGTACTAGCCTAGCCATAACAACTCCTTGGCTATTTCTACCCACACTATTTACTTCCCTGGACCCCTGTCTAGTAGGGGTGACTGACGTGATCCCCAGGGTGAATTTCCTTTCTCCCATCCAAACATCAAGGTTCCTTTTGAAGAGGGCCAAAGAGGCGCTTTGCTTGTCATGTATGGGCAGTCTGTTCCAGAGTCTGGGGAGTCTCTGGGTCAGGAACCTATCCCTCCAGCATGTTTTGTTTATTGTGATGACAATGTTTAGATCCCTGGAGCGTGTGGCTCTGAGGGATTGGGATTTCTTTAAGTGTAGCATGTCCAATAGCTCTGGGTTTGACATGGCCTTCTGTGTTAAGCAGAGATCGCCTTTGAGTAGACGATATGTGACAGAGTATAGCTGGAGTTTTTTTAAGGTGGTCAGCGTAGGGCATCTGCTTTAGGCTTGTGATTCTTTTAGTTAGGTATTTCTGCAGCCTTTCCAGTTGATGCAGATGTCTTGAGAGGGACATACCAAATGAGGTGTTGTATTCTATAATGGGTCTAATGAGGGATGAGTACAGTGGGACAATGACCTCCATTTTTTCTGGATGAAAAGCCCTTAGTGATGAGGTGTGCCACATAGAAGGATTTCCTGACTGTTGTAGTGATGTGGTTATCAAAGGTGAGACCACTGTCCACCTGTGTCCCTAAGTCTCTTATCACACTTTCAGTGTTTAGTGTACTGCCACCTATGTGGTAATTCATGGGTACATGTTTTTTCCCAAAGGGGATAACTATACATTTCTTGGCAATGAACCTGAGCCCATGGCTCTGGCACCAAGCATCTGTTTCTATAAGGCACTTTTGTAGAGTATCCACGTCATTTGGGAATTCAATAATGGCTCCCAGTTTGCAGTCATCTGCGAAGTTTGTTAGCCAGAGTCCCTTAGTGTTGGCCTGTACTTTAGAGCAGTCCCAGGACTAAACCTTGAGGTACTACACTTGTCACTTGTCTGGAGCTGGATTTGGAGTCGGCTACTTTTACAGTGTTGGTTTTGTCAGTAAGCCAGTTGGCAACCCATCGAGTGACGTAGGGATTAATGCCCAGATTAGTAAGTCTATCTAGGATTCCAGAGTGAGGGATGGTGTCAAAGGCCTTGGCGAGGTCCAGATAGGCTGTGTGGACCACCTTACCCTCATCCACAGCTCTGGAGACTGATTCAAAGAAGTCAATCAGGTTCAGGAGACAAGATCGTCCCTTCACAAACACAAACTGGGCAGGGTCCAGTGTTTGAAGGTTGCCAATGTCTTTGTTTATAAGTTCCATGATAATACATTCCATGGGCTTAGAAATCAGGCTTGTCAGACTGATGGGGCAGTAGTTCCTGGGATCCAAGGTGGATCCCCCCTTGTGGAGTGGGATAACTGTAGCTGTGCGCCACTCAGTGGGCATGAAGCCTGAGGTCAGGCTATGATTAAACATGACACTTAGGTGAGGTGCCAGTTCATTTTGTAGTGCATGTAATACACAGCCCAGGATGTCATCTGGTCCTATGGGTGCTGTATTCTTAGCTTTGTAGAGTGCGATTTGTGCCTGTGTGGCTGTTATTACCGGAATTTGGCAATCTTTCAGTATTGAGATGGGCCATTTAGGGGGTGAGAGGAGGGTGAAGTTGGCACTGAATTGATGTGCCAGGATATTGGCAATATCCTTGGGATCAGTATATTTAATGCCATTCTGTTGTAGCTCAGAGCAGATCTGAGCATTGCCAGTTAGATTCTTGACATAGTTATAGAATGCCTTGTGGTTGTCTTTGGAATCTTTGGCAATTTTATTTTCATAACTAGTTTTGGAGGATTTTATGAGGAATCTCAGCTTCTTACTGAGGCTGGTAAGGGAGTTTTTTGCATCCTGGGATTTTCCTCTTTTCTGCAACAGTTTCTTCCTTTTGTTGTAAAGTTTGCTTATGGCAGGGGACCACCAGATTGGCTTCCTTTTTTTGGAGGAGAGCATCTTGGTTCTATTTGGGATGGCACGATTCATGCATGAGTGGATGTGCTCATATAGTGCCTTAGTGTAGGATTCAGCAGTCGAACTTTCAGTTCCCGTTTGCGTGGGTGTCATGAAGTTTGTAATTTCTGACTTGAGTAGCATGAAGTTGGCTTTAGAGAAGCTTTTTATGGAGGGTTTCCTTACTGGGGGGTGGGGGTAGGACATGGATGTTAAAGGTGATTAGCTTATGGTCAGGCCTGACCAACGAGGGGGTGACCATAGGTGTGGAGCATCAATTTCCCATGTTGGTAATGATCAGGTCTAGGATTTTGGAGCCCCTGGGGAACTATGGATTAGTTGATCCGGGGCGTTAGAATATGAATTCAAAGAACCATTGGGCAAAGGTGTTGATACATGAGTAGTTTTCTCAGTTAATGGCAGGGTAGTTGAAATCACCCAGTATTAGGGTGTTTGGTTGTATCTTAATATTTTCCAGTATGTTTAGAAAGGTGTAGTGAGAATCTTGGGGTATGGTGGGGGATCTGTAGCAAGCTACAATTTGGATTGCAGTCATACCTAGTGTTAGTTGCATCTGGAGAATTTCAGACGCATTGTGTTGGGCAACTAGCCTGGTGGTGTAGCCCACTTGACTCTCCCATCCTCCCCCCAGATGTTGATAAAATCCCAGCTTACTCTGTCAAATGCTTTCTCTGCATCAAGACCCACCAGCAACAGTGGTATTTTCTTACATTCTGCTTCCCTTTGGATCATTACTATTCAGTTTGTATTGTCAAATGTTTGCTTCCCCTCCAAAACCTACATTGATCTGTATCTGTCAATTTTGGCATCACTTTTGCCATTCTTTAAGCCATTATAGACATAATCACTTTATAATCATGATTTAGTATTGAAATGGGCCGGTATGAAGCTGGATCTGATGAATCTTCATCCTCTTTGGGTGGGACAGCTACTACAGCTTTCTTCCAGGATGTCAGTACTTCTCCTCCTCTTAAAATATTGTTAACTCATTCACTCCAATGGAGCTTAGGAAGTTTGAATACTAACTTCCAATGGGCAGAGCCTAAGCCTTTTGACAGAATCAAATGATGTCATCATATTTCAAACAAATGCTTATATCTTTATTTTTATTTTTTTATTTTACATTTGTTGACCGGGATAGTCCGACTGGATGCATGTCCATTTCCAGTGGAGGCCCGGGTAGAAAAGCTCCAAGGGTAAGCAGATACAGCATTACATGATACCAGCATTACATATTACAAACAGACTATTTACAGAGATTACATAAGTAAGCAAGTTAAACAAGTTCCACAGGTTACAGTTAATCCTGAGCACAAGTCAGGATTAAATTAAATTACACAGTAAACTGGTTAACAGGTTTTTACACATTCTAGAGAGAGTTAGCCAGGCTTGATACATTGACATAGCCAGTTAAGTGACAAATGTTGTTTGAGTCTAGTTTTAAATTGACCTAAGGTGGAAAGTAAGGTAATATCAGCTGGAAGAGAGTTCCAGGATCTACTTATAGAGTTTGCAAAGAGAGAATCACCGGCTGTGTTATTCATTTTGCTAGTCTGAATTAGTAGTTTGTTAGAGGATCGAAGCGGTCTAGGATTGTTATAGGGGGTGATAATATTTTTAAGTGCAGGAGTATTGTCCGGATTATAGAGGATTTTATAGGCCATAATCAGTTGGTTATACTGGATTAGGCTGGGTAGTTCAAGCCAACCAAGCTGATTTAGATTGATGCAATGATGTGCCCTAAAAGGCAGCCCAGTGGCAAACCTGGCAATGTGGTTGTAGCAAATTGAGATTTTGTTAAGGACAGTCTTGTTTAAATTCGAGAGTAGAGGGGATGCATACAGAAGGGTTGAAAGAAGGTGAGAGCGAGCTATGGCAATTTTAGCTGGAGGAGTTAGGAAGGCTTTTATTCTGTAAAGTGACCCTAGTTTTTTATTGATGGTTTTGATAGTTTGGTTAGCATATAGGTCAAATTTTAGATTATTGCCTATGATGACACCTAATAGTTTTGTAGATGGGTCAGGGGAGATTATTGTGCCATCATTTGATTTTATGGTAAAGGTGAAAGCAGTAGATCTATGTGTTGGTGAAAATAACAGCATTTTAGTTTTTTTGGGATTTAGGATCAGACGATGTTCAGAAAGCCAGTTTTCTATTGTATTAAAGGTGGTCTGGGTAGCTGACCATAACTCTACTGGAGATGTGGCTGAGCAAATCAGAGTAGAGTCATCAGCATATTGGATACAGCTGACTTTTGGGATGACAGTATAAAGGTCGTTAATGAAGAGGGAGAACAGCAAGGGCCCTAGTATAGAGCCTTCTGGTACTCCAAGGGTGTTAGGTAGAAGGTTAGAAAGTTTGTTCTGACAGAGGACAGCCTGCTGTCGACCATTCAGGTAGGATTGAAACCATTGGAGGGTCCAGTATCTAGACAGAATGCTTGCAGGGTGTGGATTAAAAGTTGGTGATCAACCATATCGAATGCCTTGGAAAGATCCAAAAAGAGGGCTGAGAATATATAATTATTGTTGCGATTATGGTTTATGGTGTTAGTAAAGGCTAGGAGGGCTGAAGTAGTGCTGTGATGAGGACGGAAGCCATGCTGAGTGTCTGCCATAAGGCGATTTTGGATTAGGTGGTGCATGAGTTGTCTATGAATACATTTTTCCATAATCTTTGCAAGTGGAGAGAGTATAGCTATTGGCCTATAATTGGAGAATTCAGTAGAGCTGCCTCCTTTGTGAAGTGGGATTATATAGGATATTTTCCAGATGGTGGGAATTTTAGCTTCTACTATGGTTCGATTGATTAGTATTGAGACGGGGTAAGCAATAGCATCAGCTGATTTTTGTAGGTACTGCAGGAGTTGATCAGCAGAAAGTGTAGTGGGTTTTAATTTTTTGATCAAGGTACGTATAAGTGAAGTGGCGACTGGTTGGAAGCTGAACGCAAGCAGGTTTCTAGGGGTGCTACTTTCAGGACCAGGGGAGCTAGGAGGTAGTTGGCTAGCTAGGGCTTGAATTGTCTCAGTAAAGAATTGGTTAAAACTATCAGAAACATCTTCAGGAGTTTTATCAATAGTAGTAGCAGGGATATCTCTCGAACCACAAGGGTTATGAAAAAAAGTATGAGTAGAAATCTTTTCAGCACAAACTATTTTTATTGTGGTAGTATTCTTTAGGTTTTAGGTTTTAGGTTTTAGGTCTTAAACCAAATTTTATAAGTAGTAGTAAACACAGTAACTATTACATTTGCAATATTTTGTAAACAACTTACAATATCTCAGCAAACACTCAAGTTAGACACATACTGTCAGCTGCATTTTATTCATCTATCAGAGAGTTTTCATATGAGGTTATGGAGTTTTGTCTGTGTTACTTGGTTGTTGAGATATTTAGAAAAATGTGAAAATTATATCTATAGAAATTAATATCAAAAAACAACAGTTAATATCTATTTACCTGCACTAGACAGAGATCAAAGATTAATGCAGCTGAGTTTGCCATTCTGTAAATTTTAAGATGAAATCTTTTAAAACCTTGTACATAGTGTGCTTTTTGAATTATTGCAAATATCAACAAGCAAAATTTGATGCCTATAGGCATCAGTAGGAGTTAACTGCAGATGCACCTGGAGGTATCACTCGGATGTAATGAGTTAAATAAAACCTTCTAGATCTCCATCAGGTTTTTCCCCTCCTAGCTTCCAAACTAAAACAGGATTTCATCTAATCCTGGGGACTTTCCTGTAGCTTGGTTATGCATCACCATTTTTATCTCATCTCCTCCTAACCTAACTGTTGAATGAGCTTCCTGTCCTTCTAGCCTTGGCACATTTAATTTTTCCATAAACATTTCTATTTGTACCTTTTCTTGATTTCCATATTTCTCTGCTTTATACAGACTTTCATAGAATTTCCAAAATATTTCTAATACCTCTACAGGACTTCTGTGCTTTTTTCCCCTCTTTCAATCATTTTCGATTGAAACACTGGGAAAGGTTGCACTGGCACAGTCTCTCTGTGGTCTTTATTACCAGAAGAACAAAATGCAGAATCTCCTGTTTCACAGCTCACTTTTTTGTTGGACAGATTTTTGTATTTCTTCCTTAGCATGTACTTCATCCAAAAATGATTTTGTTCCTCCAGGAAAAAATATTTTGAGGAAAGCTCGGTACAGTAGTTTGAATCTCACACCTCTTGCTCGGCATTCCCTTTATAATGGAAGAAAATGTATTTGTCTTCTGCCTGGTGTGCAATGAGTAGTCATTTTCCACAAACACTCTGCTGTCTCCCACTTTTAGTACTTTGCCCATCTGTCACAATTTTGTCAGAATCAACTCCTTCTGCTGGTAAGATTGCATTTTTACTATTAAAGGTCTAAGTTGTTTTAGCATAGCCAGGTTTAAAGCATACACACATATGCCCTTTCAATTAACAATTCCTATTGTGGAATACCACTCCAGTTGCTTATTTGTACTTTCACAAAATTAACATAGTCTTCTCCTTCCAGCTTCTTAAATACAAGAGTTACAAGCTGGTATATTAGTAAAACAAGAGAATGGGACAAAGAATTGAATACACTACTGGCCAAAAATAGACACACTAAAGTTAAATCTAAACCCAAATGACATTATCAGTCAGTCTAAACTTAAAAACTTAAATACAAAATACGTTGAAATTCTAAATCATAAAGTTTCAATAAACCTGGAAAAACATAAACTTCAGGCATAATCAGTAAACCCTTTAAACTTGTATAAACTCTTAGATCAAAGAAAATTAATAAACTAAATCATATCAAATAAATCATAACACATATAAATACTTAAAAAGAAAGAAGAACAGATATTAAAGGTATTCTTGAGGGCTTTAAAATATTTCATGAAAATATAAATAATAATACAAATAACTTAAATAATGATGATATAGTTGAAACCTTTCTAAGGGAAGATATAAATAATAAAATAAGTGAACAAATAGAAAAATTGATAGACCATTCACATTAACAGAAGTAAAATATCAAATAAAAAATTAAAAATAGTAAGGTGCTGGGTTTAGATGGTCTTATACCAGAACTATATAAAATACTACCGGATGATGCAGTTAAAATATTAGATGAGGTCTATAGAAAAATAAAAACAAATGCTGAAGTCCTCCTATAATGGAAATATTCCCTTATATCACCTATTTTAAAACAAGATAAGGATCCTACAAAGTGTTCATCATACAGACCCATTATACTTTTAAATGTGGACTTTAAGATGTTCCTGTCCAGTTTAGCTAACAGAATTAATCTACTTATACGTAAACTAATTAAGAATGATCAAACTGGGCTTATTTTAAATAGATAAGAACAGGATAATATAATAAAAATATATACATTAATAGAATATGCAAATAAAAATAAAAAAAATTTCTATCATTAGTCTCGATTTAGATAAGGTTTTTGACTCAGTTATTTGGTTGCACCTATTTAGAACATTTAAAGTGTATAATTTCTCATCTGAGCTAATTGCATTAATTTCTAACTTACACAATAACTCTTGTGTTGATGTTAAAATGGGTTATTTTCTTTCCAATTCCTGTCAATTACAAAAAGACACAAAACAAGGCTGTCCATTATCACCTTTTCTTTTTGGATTAGCTATAGAGCCCTTTGCTAATAGTATTAGATCCAGTAAGAACATTAATAGTATCAAAATAAAAGAAGATTTCAAACTAAAGGTTCAACTCTTTGCTGGTGATATTTTACTAACAATAGGAGATAAAAGATAATTCATTAGAATATATAATTAGCTCTATGAGTCAGTTTGAAGAAATCCTGAACTTAAGATTTAATCATAATAAAACAAGTACATTATTATTTAATAAAAAATTAAAATTCATACAAAAATATTCTAATTTCAATTGGAATAGTAATCCAGTGAAATACCTTGCTATAACAATTACGTCTGATAGTAAAGAAATGAAACAAACAACAGGTTGTTGATTAAATTTTAAGTTTAGTCACAAATTGTAGCAAATTCTTCCTACGATAGAGAAATGATATATAGCATTGTGGATAAATTCCTCTTATGATTCAAAATGGAAACAAATACATCAAGAAATATTATTAATAAATAAGAAATATATTACAACTAGTCATAAACAAATAGCCCCTAATAGTTTTATCTGGTTATTAAAAGAATTTTGCATACGTGGAATTACACTCACTTTTCAAATTCCCTATTTAAATAACATAATTTCCTCTTTCCAAAAGTTCACATATTCTAATTATTGTATTAAGGACTTAATATTTTCTATGTTTCCAATTCCATATACAAATGACTGTTTAGAAACTCATAACTTCAGCAAAATGCCAGTATTGAAACAGCAAAGCAACTTCATTTATTGGTATCAATTCTTAGATGGTACTGACATAGATACTGTTGAAATTTTAGTATCCAAATACAATCAAGGTTCAGTGAACTGATTAATTTTACAAATATTTAGAGACTTCATGAACTTATTGATAAATAAGATATTTAACCTAAATAAGAAATCATGCCCCAAATTATTGGAATTCTTAATAAATATCAATAATAATGCAGTGAAAAGTAAATCATATTTGTCACAAATGTATAAAATTCTTAAGTTATATTACACATATTTAGACAATTCCTATTGGAACTATTCCTCAAAAATTAATAATGAAGACTTCTCTGAAGAATGCAGGAAAATAATATTAAAATCTACAGATGACACTACATCTTCATTATATTGAAAAAAAATTAACTTGGAAAATTCTTACACAGAACTTTTATCACTCCTAACAATGTTACAATTATGTATAAGTCAAATAGAATTAAATGCCGGAGATATGATTCTGAAATAATAGCTGACTGGATGCATATGGCATATGAATGTGAAGTCATCTCCCCTTTTTGGAAAAAATGTAATTTCATTCAAGCTCCATGGTCAGACAGATGCAATATTTCTAAATGTTTCATTTTATTTAGTGCTCTAATTCCTAAGATAAGTCCAAAAACCCAAGTGCATCTCGGTTGGTCTATTCTTGCTATAGCCAGAAAAGTAATTACTAAAAATTGGAAAAGTAAAGTTACCCTATCTAGTGTTGAATGTATTAGTATGGCAAAAATTGTTTGCAGTAGTGAACTGCTTACTATAAAGACAAGAAGTTCTAATATTACAGATTCATTTAATCTTGGCTTAAACTTAAAGACTTGCATGAAAAATATAAATTGTTGTTGATATGTATAACTTTGATATATTGGTCAGCTGTGAACCTATGTAAATAGTTATTTGCTTGTTTTATAATTGATTTATCTATTGTTTTAGAACCAAATAAAAATTAAAAAAAAGAAAACATTCTCCAATTATTTGAACAACATAACAGGCCCAGTGTCAGCTGAATAGGATAATACCAAAGACATAATTCTGTTACTGCCTACACAGGCATCAGCAGAAACAATTGTAGTTTCTCACAAAGTCCCTCCTTGCTACAGTTGATGGCTAGAATCTCTACATTGCAAAACTTGCTGTCTGATGTCTGAAACCATATTTTCAGGATAGTGTTGTGCAATGAACCTGTAAAACAGATGCACATTTTGCTATACTGTAAGGTGTTTCTTCCTCCATGTTTTGGTATATAACCAGCCATCCTGCTTATAAAGGAAAAAAACAAGAAAATTAATTTCACATCCATGCCAGTGAAATGTAAATAAAACTGCAGATTAACATATGAAATAAAATAATTTAACATCACCAAATCATTTGTCCAAATAATAAATATTACATCAAAAATACTTAAAATATGTGATATCATCCCGAAGCCTACTTTCATAAATGTGTAGCTTTTTTCAGGATGCTGTAAGTAAGTTTATACAATGGGGCTGGGGACCATAGTGATACCCACAGCAATTCCATTTTTATCTAAAATATTTACCATCAAATGTAAAAAAAATATTAGTAAGAATGACATCTGCATTTCAGTAATAATCTTATTTCTCACACATCAAAATTTCCAGCCACCATTCATATGTTAGAACATATTCTAAATGAATAACTGTTGGTATTACTGAAATAAAGAGACTTCATATCCACTATGGCTACAATTTTTCTTGGTCAGTAGCAGTACCTCAACTTCTCAATTAAATCAAAAAAATCTGTAATAGAAGATGGGAACTTCTTCACAACATCACAAATTGATTTTTCCTCATAAATTGCCAAAGATATTGTCTTGGAACATTGACTGGCTACAACAAGTCTACTGAGATCATAAATCAAATTTTGTGAAATTTGAGAAGACCAAAATAATGCTGCCTTTAGGATTACAAACCTTCAAATAATCAGCAAGTGCAGTGTCAATCAAACCTTCTAATAACTATTCTTCAATAAAATAATAATTTCAGAGTTTCTACTGATATCATTCATAGAAGCACTAAGATGCTTGTTTGTTATTATTATTATTATTATTATTATTATTATTATTATTATACAAATTAAGTTTCACTTTAAATAGCCCTTGGTCTGTCCCACTATATTGAAAATGAAAAGGCTGTGACCAGCTGGGGGAGTCTTGATTTAAATGACAGAAATGGGGTGAGTATCCTAAGGGGATAATCTGTACAAACATAGATATAATGCTTTCCTAACAGACATTTCTTGAGCTCATTCAAGAAAGAGTCTAGAGGGAAGCCAATGCAAAGATGAATGAGATATGACCAGAGACTGATGGAGCTACAGCTCTTCTCAGAAGAACCAACAAGGGAGATATGGTACTGGTGCAAAAAAGTCATGTGAGGGATATATTAACGGTTCATCCTGAACATAACAGAGAAAGAGAGAGGAGCAGGGGGCACACATAGCACACCACAGGAATTAACTACTTCTTTGCTTTCAAAAAGTACTTCTTCACAGGGAGGTTTATAGACCTATGGAATGGAATACTCCCAAAGTGAGTCAATGATCTGGAATCCATAGACTTACTGAAGAAGTCACAAGACAGGTGAGACAAGGGTTAAAGAAAAGTTAGAGAAGGAGGGCAGTAGAATGTTAAATGCAATTAAATTGCAGACTATACATATATATATATATATATATATATATATATATATGTATATATATATATATATATATATTCTTTCTGCATCAAGCAAGTATGATATAATGTAATTGCTTGAAGTGACTTAAATAGTGATATCACATGCTTTTCTTCTCATTTTAGCCTCCAGCCATGTTCAGCAGAAAACTGTATTGCTTAAAGAACTGCAGTTAAGCTAGAAGCATTCCCTTATGTGCTACAAGAATAATTATCTTTTTATCGTCTTCAAACAATAATAATCAAATATGACTCCTTGATAGCCCTGATGCCTAGACAACCTATACAGCTCTAAAGAAAAGGCTTCCTGGAACTAATTTTAATCTATTCACTGCCAAAATTCTGTCAGTCTCTCACTAGCAGTGTTTCATTCCTAACTTCACTGTAACCTTACTGTCTTATAACAAGTATAGTTAGGCACTTTTCATTGCTAAACACTTCCTGTATGACAGTAATTATGAACATTGATCTACAGTGAATGTAGCTCTTGTCTGGTCAAAAGGCTAGATCCAATTTTTTTACAAAGTCATACTCTATTGGCATTGCATACGCATCTTTTTGCCAATGGTTCTGCATAACTGTCAGCATCACTTTAACAATAAGCACTTCACTTAAGCTAGTTATTCCACATCTTATTGCATGGCCTGTTGCATTTTGGTAGCTCTGATCCAATGCCATTTATAAAAACCTTCACTCATTTTAATTGTTACCTGACAACTTCATAAACTACTCTGTAGAGACCACCTGCAGTTTTAGAGAAGAGATGCACAATCCCCCATCCCCTCACAATGATTTGGTTCCACCTGTCCCAGGAACATTTATTAGTTTGCTGTCTCGTGCAGACTAACTGCAGATAATTAATAAGGTATTAGAGTTTGTATTCTATCTGATTCAAAATCCAACGTCAAGAGAAAAAAACTTTAATAAAGAAGCAAAGCTTTCAGGTCCACACCCTTCCTCAATACTAAAAACTATTCTATCTGTTTAACACAAGTTCAGTATTAATGCTTCCTATATATATTTTATGTACTAGCTGAAATATTCTTTCTACAATGGATGAAGAACAAAAATAGAAACCCTAAGATAGTAGAAGCATGCTTTTCTGCAGTTATACCTAAACTATTTTTTGCAGTATTCATTTTGCTAATCATGGAATATGCCACAGGGCCTAAACAGTATGATGCTTGCCACTGGATACAGCAAACATTACAGACAAAAACTTTTTTTGTATCTCAACAGTATGAGGAAGAAGTGAAAGTAAATTATAATTGTTAAATTGTTTTTAGCACCATCTGGTGGCAATACCCTTGTATGAACTATTAAAGGCATAATACATTGACAGAAAGGGTTTCTAACCACAATTTAATTGAGATTTCTTTATTGTTAAAAGAGCTGATGCCAGTTATTGCATACTGCATCAAGTAGTGTATAATTCATCCCCTTTTTATATGTGTCTCACAGCCTTCCTTATGGATTCTTTCCTACCTCATAACTTAATGACTTTGTTGACTGCGTGTTCCTGAGTTGTTTCTTCAGCTGCACCAGTAGTGGGAATTTTGTTCTGTATTGCTTGCAGTTATTATTATTGTTATGATTGCTGTCTTTCTTAAACCACTTTGAAAGCATTTCTTTTATAGGGATCACCTAAGAGAAATTGCTGACACTGTAATTTAAATAACCTGGCCCAACACCTAGCATGAAGGTGAGCAAGTAACTTTTAGTAAGCTTTGCATGCATTGCCATTTAAAGGAAACTCCTCCCACTGTAGGCACTTTGCACTTTTTTTGAAGTGATTTAGAAATGCCTATATCCATTTTCAATAGAAATAACATTGCTAAGAGCAATGCAGTTAAAATAGAAGCTTGTTTAATGTGCTGCAAAGTATCTCTTTTTATCTTCCTCAAACAAAATGAATCTATCACTTGTAATTCTTTGTTAAATTTATTGTTTAAATCCCTCTGTTGTTAAGGTTTCACAGAGCTAAACTTCAGTCATACTTTCCTACGCTGTAACTATAAGAAGACTTCAGTTTCTTACTAGCAGTGTTTGCTGTAATCTAAACATCTCACAGCAACCATTCCTAAACCCTCCCTCTTTAAGAAAAGTTACACAACCAACAACAATTGGATATAATATTGCAGTGAACCGAGTATAAAGTAATAAATTAAGCAGAAGATCAAAACTTAGACTCCATAAATGTCAAGCTAAATATAAAGTGTTTAATCAAAGTGTATAGCTTTTGGGTAACAACCCTTCTTCAGTGCAAAAGTAAAATAAAATACTATCAACTCACATTATAAAACATTCAAATAAAATCATTTTAGTTTTGATTATTTTAATTAGTTAATTGTTTGATGATATCTTTATTTTGGTTGGAGGCTGTGTCACATGATTTTATTTGAATGTTTTATAATCTATGCTGATTATATTGTATTTTACTTTTGCACTGAAGAAGGGTTGTTACCCGAAAGCTTTGCACTTTGATTAAACACTTTATATTTGGCTTGGCATTTCCTGGAGTCTAATTTTTGATCTTTGGCTTGGTTTTACTATAATAGACTCAGTTCACTGCAATATTATGTCCAATTGTTTTTGGTTACTTGATTTTTGTTTGGCTATATTGTGGGCACCTAGCATACATTTTTGCTGCTACGATACAGCCTGTAAATGAAATGCTATCTGCTTCTACTTCACAAATGGTGAGTCGCTTGGTCCATGAACTTTTATTACTGCCTAATAATCCTCTACTTCTGCAGTTGGCTGGTTCTGGGATAGAAGATGTGGGAGTCTTTGCTCAACAGAATGATACCTTTTTAAATTGTGTTAACATACTTGAGAAGAAGGTACAAGCTTTTAAAAAACTTCAATGGCAACGGCTAATCATTTTAGCTTATTTGGAGCTTGGGGATGTACCTTGTGGTTTAATCATTTTGAAAATGTCAGCATATGCTAACACTTACTCAGAACTGTTGAAAAATATTAAGAAGTGAATCTTAAACTGAGCACTGATTACATAGTGCTCATGAACCATTAATTTACTGGTATTGAATCAAACTTACAAGATAAGGTTATTAAGCTCGAAGGGAGGACTTACCAGTATCTCATCCTTTAAGGAATCAGTGCATATTTATCATCAGATGCTTGAAAGACTGACAAGCTATGATTGTAAACTTGAACTAACCAAGAAGTATAAACTGCTTAGAGATCTGAATGACTTTAGGTCTGGGAATATTTACCACCATAGCCCATAGGAGTACTCTGGCATCATGCTACCTGACATTAGTTTGCAGTGCCTCTGTCGAGTAGAGCCACTGGAGTGATCCCCGGGGTGAATTTTCAATTTCCCATCCACTCATCAAGATTTCTCAGGGCCAGTGAGGTGCTCTGTTTGACATATATGGGAAGTCTAGTCCATAGCACGGGCAGTCTCTGGGTTATGAACCTGTTCCTCCAGCATGTTCTGTTGATTGTGGTAATGAGGTTGAGGTCACTGGAGTGTGTGGTGCGGTGGGATTTGGATTTCTTTAGATGCAGCATTTCTAATAGAGCTGGGTCAGACATGGCTTTGTAAGTCAAGCAGAGATCACCTCTAAGTAGGCAATATGAGACAGAAAATAGTTGGAGTTTTTGGAGTCTGTCCATATAGGACAACTGTTTAAGGCCTAGAATCATCTTTGTGAGGTACTTTTGCAGCCTCTCTAGTTGTTGCAGGTGTCTAGTGAGGTACATGCCAAATGGGGCATTGTACTTGATGACTGGCCTAATGAGGGAAGAGTAGAGGGAGACAATAACCTCTTTCTTCCTGGATGCAAAATCCTTAGTAATGAGATGTGCCACATAAAAGGACTTTCTGATCACAGTGGCAGTGTGGTGGTCAAAAGAGAGGTTGCTGTCAACCTGTGTTCCCAGATCTTTTATAATGCCTTCTGTGTTCAGTGGACTACCATCGATGTGGTAATTCATGGGAACCAAGTTTTTCCCAAAGAGGATGATGACACATTTTTTGGCATTGAGCTTAAGGCCATGGTTCTGACACCAGTCACTGGTCTTAGTGAGGCCTTTCTGCAGGATGTCAGCATCACTTGTGGAGTTAAAAATAGCTCCCAACTTGCAATCGTCTGTAAACTTTGTCAGCCAGAGTCCCTTTGTGTTGGCCTGGACTTCAGGGAAGTAGATACCAAACAGGAGAGGAGCTAGGACCGAATCCTGTGGGACTCCACTCGTGACTGGTCAGCAGTCTGACTTGGAGTCAGCTACTTTCACACTGTGGGTTCTATCTGTGAGCCAGTTTACAACCCACCTAGTGATATAGGGGTTGATGCCTAGCTTAGTGAGTTTTTCTATGATTCCTGAGTGGAGAATGGTATCACAGGCCTTGGCCAGATCAGGGTAGGGTGTATGAACCACCTTGCCTTCATCCACAGCTCTGGTGACTGACTCAAAGAAGTCGACCAAGTTGAGCAGGCATGACCTACCCTTCACAAAACCAAACAGTGTGGGATCCAAAGTTTGGAGATTCCCTATATCCTTGTTTATTACTTCCATGATGATGCATTCCATAGCTTTGCATATCAGACTCGTCAGGCTAATGGGGAGATAGCTCTCAGGGTCTGTAGTCGCTCCTCCTTTGTGGAAAGGGATGACTGTAGCAGTGCATCATTTGGTAGGGACAAAGCCTAAGGTGAGGCTGTGATTGAACAGGGCACACAGATGTGGTGCAAGTTCACTCTGTAGTTCATGTAAAACACAGCCAGGGATACTTTCAGGTCCCATAGAAGCTGTATTCTTGGCCTTGGACAGTGATGTTTTAACCTGTGCAGCAGTAATACTGGGTGCCTGGCAATCTACTGGTATTTTGATTGGTCCTTTCAGGGGGAGAGAGGAATATGAATATTCATATAACATGAATTTATATGAATGAATTCCTGGCTGATGAATCAACTTTTGTTAAGACTGAAATGTCGGATGTTAAAAAATGTATACCAGATATTAATATGGCTATTTATGATATGCAGTTAGCAAATGATATAGCTATTATGTTATTCAACTATTTTAATGTTCCCTGTCCTGTTATACCTGTGCTGTATGGGTTACCTACAGTGCATAAGTCTCTAACTCCACCCATCGATGAGACCTATAGTATCAGGGAAGGGGTGGATTACAAAGCCAATATCTATTTATCTGCAATTTATTTTGAGTAAGTGTTAATGTAAGATAAAGAGTTACATACAGGATACAGGTGATTTTTGGTTAAACTCCAGTAATGGTATAAACTAACTTCTTCTTCAAACCCTTTATTTGCAGTGCTTGATATAAATTTGCTTTTTACAGTTATTCCAGATGACTATGGCTTGTATGCCATTCATTATTTTCTTCGTCATTATACAAGTATGCATAAAAGAGATGCACATAACATTTGCCAACATTTAGAAATAGTTTTGATTAATAATGTCTTTATTTTTGAGAACCAACTCTATTTTCAGCAATCCAGTATAGCTATGGGTACAGCGATAGCTAAAACCTATGCGAATCTAGTGCTAAATCAGTGGGAAAATGAGTATATATTTAGTACTGACAATGTATTTAATACTAGACTCTTGTTTTATAAATGATTTGTTGATGACTGCTTTCTAGTATGGAAGGGTGACAGGTCAGAACTTACTAACTTGTTAAATATCTTGACAGTACAACTACTTTTCTTAAGTTCAAGCTTGGTTGTTCTGATAACGAGGTGAACTTCTTGGATGTTAAAAATAGAAAAAAATGCAGGGAGCATTAACAGAAGTATTTTTAAGAAAGAGATCCATGCTAACCGATATACATATAGGGAAAACATGCATGCCCCCCATGTATTTAGGGGCATAGCGAAAGGACAATTACTGAGAGTGAGTAGACTAAATACTAATGAAGAGAAATGTAAGGAACAAATGGATGAGATCCTCCAAGAATCTGAAGAGAGAGAATATAATATTAATTATTTATAAGAAGTTAAGAATGAAGTACTTATGGACAGAGAGGGGTCAGCATACCCATTTTTTAGTGAAACTGTATCTGTTAATGATGATCATATGAGATATCCATGGAAACTAGGGCTGTACCAAATGTTCGCTTTGTATTTGCTTCGGTTCCAAATAGCAGGCCGAATAGTCTATTCATATTCAGCCAAATAGTGGCATGCAGACCAAATACGAATAGTGGTGATGTGTCCGCGTATCTCCATATATATACAGTCCTGTATATGTATATAAGGACCCTGGTGCAACCAGTTTGTAGCTGTAGCGACAGCATTGTCCATGTCAACTGGTGGGCCATCCATACTCTGTAACGTTGTACCAGTAAGATTTTACCTATCTTAACATGGAATGAATGGAATGATGTGTAAAAAAAAAAAAAAAAAAAGCTGTGGTGGAATGTATTGAAGGGAGATGGCTGGCATCATGTTAGATCTTTTATGCCTGTGCATGCTAGGCTGTGGTTGCACCAGTAAGCTTACTGATGTGCAGGACAGTCATCAGCATATTATTGACACTGTGTTACCTTGTAGGTTATTTTTGTATGAGCGTATTATAGCTGTAACTTAAGTGAAGTTTACATTTGGGTAGTTCACTGATGGATAAGCGAAGTCCAATTTGTAATTATTTCAAGATATGTGATGATGAAACGAAAGCAATGTGCCAGTTGTGCAAAGCAGTTATCTCTTATTGAGGTGGATCTGCAAAGTCATTTACATCTCCACTAAATAATCATTTGTCCTTTAAGCATCCTGAGGAATACAAAGAAGTCCTTAACAAGAAGAAAGCAGTAACAGCAAGTGGGACGTCTGACACTCAGCAGACTGGCAAGGTTCTACAAACACTGAGCGACATGACTGGCAAGGAAAAAACATGATCCATTCATAGTCCTGAAGTGAACAAAATATGTTGTGCCATCACAAAACTGATTGCCATTGACATCCAGCCATACTCAATTGTTGATGATAGAGGCTTTAAAGAATTGATTGGTGTACTTGAGCCTAGATACGTGCTACCACACCATAAATACTTCACTGAAAAAATCATACCAGAGATGTACAACACAGTGCGGGGCCATGTCCAGACTGCTACCAGTGAAGCATGATTTCTCTGTCTAACCACAGACACATGGATGGCACAGACAACAACAGAATCTTTCGTGAGCTTAACTGCACATTGGATTGATGACACATTTGCACGCAGATCTGCCATCCTTTATTGTCAAAAATTTGATGTACAGCACACTGGATCTTGACTAGCTGATACTCTACTTGACATGATGAATCACTGGAATATTGACAAAGAATACGTCCAGTTGGTCTTACATGATGGAGGTGCCAACATGGTCAAAACATTACAGGATAAAGATTTGCCCAGTGTCAGTTGTTTTGCCCACACTCTGCAGCTGGCTCTGAATGATGCAATTCTGACACAGCTGACTTGATAACATTGTCATGGAAGATTGTGGGACATTTTCAACACTCTTCAAGTGCTATCTCGCACCTTCACGCCATCCAAGAAGAATTCGGTGTACCAAAACATCAGCTTCATCAGGATGTTGTCAGCAGGTGGAATTCAACGTATCAGATGTTGGATCGGTTGTTGGAGCAAAAGAAACCTCTTCTTCTTCTTCTTCTTCTTCTTTCGGCTTTTCCCGGTTAGGGGTTGCCACAGTGGATCACCTGTCCGCTCATGATTGGCAGTAGAGTTTTACGGTGTTGAGTTGCCAGCCTGGCACCCAACCTTCCACAGAAGGCACACACATGCACACACTCACACCTTCGGCCAATTTAGAGTGTCCAATCCACCAACAGCATGTCTTTGGGATGTGGGAGGAAACCAGAGCACCCAGACAAAACCCACGCAACCACAGGGAGGACATGCAGTCTCCGCACAGAAGACACCCCAGCTGAGGATCAAACAGGAGAACCTCTTGCTGTGAGGCAGCAACGCTAACCGCTGCACCACCATGGCCACCCCCGGGGTTTATATTTAATCCCCATTGAGAATATACATAATCTCAAATTTCTTTCACAATATACGAAGTGTACCCTCTAGCAAGTAACATATTAGCCATCTAACAAGTAACATATTAGCCACTATGGGTTAGGCACTAAGGTCTATTTTTTGAAGGGTAATTGGCAAACTAGTGCAATGGTTTATATGGCTAAGTGTGAAAATTGCCCAAGTTACTACATTGATAAGACTGAGAGGTGTTTAAGAAAGAAGATATATGAACACCTTTATGATATACAGAAACAAAATGATAAAAATGCTCTTTATAAACACTCTAGAGTTTGTGTTAATTTTACTAAATTCAAATTTGGTATAATAGACAAAGTTTTTATAAACCCCAGGGGGGGTGAATGTAAAGGGTCACTGGACCTTAAAGAAATTAAGTGGCAACTCAAATTAAAGACTTCATACACCCTAGGTTTAAATGAGCACTTTTCTCTACAACCATACTTAAATTATAAAGCATGTTTTATATAGTTGAACGTTTTATTAACATAGATTAATATTTGATGAATGAAGGTATATCTTTTAAAACATGTTGCTTTTAAAATTGATTTTAAAGTGTGTTTTAAAATCCACTTCAAAATGTTGGATTAACTGGACTATGTATTAGTTTCAAAGTTCATGGTAATGCAGAACTGACAGTTTGACAGGGTTTAATAGTTGGGTTCTGTATTTTTAAATTCTTTATCCCTCAATAATTATGTTATCATACAAATAAGAACATTTGTATAAACTGAACAAAGAGATGGTGTTTCATGTATTCTGATGAAGTCCTGCTATGATGGACAAAAGCGCTTAATTCCTTTAAATAGACACTTGCATTTTTTATCACTGGTGGTCATGTACGCTCTATTGCCACTTTTGAATTATTTTTCTTTGTTAAAGTACCTTTGAATAAAAATCTTTTAAGTTGCTATATGCATATACATATATATACTTTATTATTTAAGTTAAGATTTTAGTACAATCTTCTTCTTCTTCTTCTTTCGGATTTTCCCTGTTAGGGATCACCACAGTGGATCACCTGTCTGCTCATGATTGGCAGTGGAGTTTTACAGTGTTGAATTGCTAGCCTGGAGCTGAACCTTCCACAGAAGGCACACACATGCACACACTCTCGCCTAGGGCCAATTTAGAGAATCCAATCCACCTACAGCATGTCTTTGGGATGTGGGAGGAAACTGGAGCACCAAGAGGAAACCCACGCAACCACAGGGAGGACATGCAGACTCCGCACAGAAAACACCCCAGCCAGGGATCGAATCAGAGAACCTCTTGCTGTGAGGTGGCCACCCTAAGATTTTAGTACTATATTGAATTTAAATAAAGGTTTTTATTTCAGTTAATGATATTTAGTATTTTAACATTTACTGTGTGTATAACTTTAAGTAACTTTAAAAAAAAGATTGATCAATTACTACTTAAGTACTTATTTGGTTAATTACTAAATGTTTATTTAATGTTTTCTGGGATTATAAAAGTACATTGTTCTTTTGTAGTTTTTTAATTACATTCTGAAGAAGTCCAATTGTCTGGATGAAATAGGCTTATTCTGTGTTTGGGTGTTAAAACAGCTTTGCACTCGGTGCTGAATCATCTTTTAAAGTTCAAGACCATTGGATGGGGTTGTGCTGTTGCGGGCACTTCAATTTTTACTTTGTGCAGTTTCAGTGCTACATGACTGCCTTTTTTATATTTTTTGAATTTTGGCAAACTATCACTTAATAAGATGTGCATTGCTTTGGAATAGTTCCTAACTGTTACATCATTTGCTGGGGTTAATGAGCTGATTTTTATTTTGAAGGAGACAGCTTTGTGGTCCAACCTCACCAGTGAGGATGTGACACCAGGGCAGCAGTGCTCTCCCATATTGGAGAGTACAAGGTCCAGTATGTTTGAACCACCTATGGGTTAAGGGGATTTGTGTTAATAAAGTCCAAGAATCATTGTACCTACAATTATGAGGCAGTGTATGTTTACCAATCTATAGAAAGGTAGTTAAAATGTCACATGAATAGGTTATTCAATTTAATAGTGAGTGTCTGTAGTAGGTCTAAGTATGAGCTATGGTATTCTAGGGACATAGATATTTAGAGAGATCAACAATGTTCTCTTCATATAGTCCAGGAACGTACATCTCAGGTCATTAATGGCCACATAGCTATTTTAGAATCATACTGGTATCTGCAGTGTAATGACTTGAGTGCATGCATAACTTGATGGATCCTGGCTCCAGATATGCTACTAACTATTATTTTCTCTTTGTTCAGTCTGGTGAGTTGGGCATCTATGCGTCATACAATGAAGTCTCCTATGACAAGATCCTGGCTGTGCTCTTGGGGCTCCAGTGGGTGTAGGCATCTCTGTGGTGTTTGGTGTTGCTTTTGGTGAGTACTTTAAAGATTGATGAGGATAGGCATTGCCATTTATAGTCTTAGGAACTCTTTGAGATTTGGGAAGACTGCTTTTAGTACCACAGCATAAGTCGGTCTATGTGTGTGTGGTTGATATAGTGTGTGTTTTCTTGACAGCCTTGTCTGTATGTGAGATTTTGCCTCCAGTGAAGTTGTGTATGTGCATCTTTCACTTAATGCAGTTGTATCTTTAAGGATTAAATCATAGTTTCTGAACATGAGACAATTGTTATATTTTCTCAGGATGCTCATATCTACCAAGCTGCCTAAGGAAATGTTCTTAAATTGTATATTGATGTTGTCTGGACATACATTTGGGTGGACTACTGTAGGTTGTGGACTGGATTATAAAGAATTCTTCTTGGGTGGTCTCTGGTGTTTCGTACTAGACTTGGTTAGATTGTGCTAATATTTCATAGTAGTGCTGTTTAATGTGCAAACTAGCTGCTCTAAGCTTGTCTCTGTGTAATGACTTTGTTTTAGCTATGCTATGTTACAGGTCTAAGGGTAGTTTTATAGATAAAATTTGCTTCCTTGGCATTTGTGTCTGTACAGGGCATTGCTAATATCTTGATGTAAAAAACACCAAGAAAGCTTGCTTGCATATGTAATGCTACAACAAAGCAACTTAGGCAAACTACCTTGGCAAGGCAGTTTCAAGTATTAAGGACCATTAGAATGATTTAAAGGCAAAATCAATAATGAAAGCAAAAACAAAGCAGTACTACTCTAAACAGCTAACCAAAGTACAAAATTATAAAAAAAAAAATCCCTTATTTACAAAGGTCTCTCCCTAGCAATTTCCTTTGTCCAGCTGTTGGCAAAGAAGGTCAAGGCTGTGAACTGTAGTTCTTGTGGTACATGGTTTGATTCCCTCAGCCCTTATTTGCTCACTGTGTGACATTGAGTAATTCAGTTGTCCAGACAGTGCTGGGGGACATGTGGGAATTTGGGTTATGTCCTCAATTGTCCCCTGGACTACAAGCCTAGTAAATACCAATGAAACCTATGAAATAACCTTCACTTTGTCTCTACAGTGCTTTACATATCTTCACTCTCTTACATTCCTCCTGTCAACTTCTAATGTCCTGATGTTAGTTTACACTTTACACTTTCGACTACAACTCTAAAATTACTTAGTGGACAAACCTAGAATTAATTTCTCTAAACTATAGTTGTATGAACTGGTGTTGTTCCTCTATCTATAGTAATATTCCCATTATAAGAATTTTTCTTATACCTGCAGCCGTCCATATATTACTTTCACCATCCCATCATCTGTATACTATAGTATACTGTATAGTGCTGATCTTTCTTTGCTTATGCGTAATCTACCTTGAAAAGTGTTGTCAATTGCAATGTTATTCTCCAGGCCTACACTAAAAATGGGATCCCTTCATTTAAGCAGCCACTGTTAAGAAAACAAAATAATAAATAAAAAACAACAAATGGAAGTTTTACATGCTTTGCAGTATGACTGTAAACAAAATTACACAACATGGATTTCATATAATAGAGAAATGCCAAATTGTAGGGCATTAGTTGTTTTAACTACACTTACATTTCAGGGGCATTTTCAAATGGGACTAGAGAAATTGTAACAACCAGCTGACTGTATGGAGTAGTACTTAATTATTACCAGTGTTGTTAATACAGACAGATAGTATGTGTTATATAAAAATGGGTTCGATACCACATCAAGAAGGTGGGGTTAAATAGGGCATTTTACCTTAGGAAGTACCTTTAGAATAAGACCCCTTTGAAAACTGAAGCACATATTTTATATGCTCTAGTCAAGCAGTAAATGTGAGTGACTATATTTCAATAAGGATGTAATTATGTATTGTAGGCTTGTGTTTCACAGAAGTTATGTAGCTAGTGTTAAGCACTAGAATGGTGACTTTAAGCTTTTAGATAGCAATAGCTCAACTAAATGCATTATGGTACAGCTAAAACTAAAGAATCATGAAGATGTATTTATTATGCAAAATGCTTTATGCCATGCAAAAGTTAACATGTTGAGAACCAATATAGCTGCAGATGGACCTCATCCATTTCCATCCCATTGACTGCTGCTCTAAAATGGAAAATATGAAACTACAATAAACTATCTGAATATAAAGAAACAAATTACATCAAAAGACATTACAGCAAACAAGAAGAAAATATAAAAATTTATCAGAATGTGTCCAGCATTATATTGTGTCTTTCGGCTTTTCCCGGTTAGGGGTCGCCACAGTGGAACTCCGGTCCTCTAATGATTGGCAGTAGATTTCTACGTGCAGAGTTGCCAGCTCTGATGCACAACCTTCAATAAAGGTACACCCATTCATGCATATCTCCACACAGAAGACGCTCTAGCTGAGAATCGAACAGGACAACGTCTTACTGTGAGGCGACAACGCTACCGCAGCACCACCACCGCAGTAATGTGTCCAGCATTATAAAAACAGCAAAAGCAAGAAAAGACTTCTCACCTGGAAAGGTCACAGACTATGAATTCTGTAGGACATGCATCTATCTTATAAAGTGGAAAGACAAAAACTGACACCCTTTTTTAATGTTTTCATTCAAAATAATGTCAATTTCCACATTCTGTTTTTTTTTTTTTTTTGTCAAAATACAATTTACTTATAATGAAAAATAAATATCAAACATCAACATCAAAAGAAGCAAAACCTATTTTTGAAAAACTATTCAACTGTAAACCTGAATGAAAATAGAACTCTTCAGATATCTGACAAATATGAAAAATGCCTAGGCAGGTATTTGAATATGAACTCTATTAAAATATTAGTGAAATTGAGATGCCACACACACACACACACACACACACACACACACACACACATGCACATATATATATAT
This sequence comes from Protopterus annectens, assembly GCF_019279795.1. Lineage (NCBI taxonomy): Eukaryota > Metazoa > Chordata > Ceratodontiformes > Protopteridae > Protopterus > Protopterus annectens. Next base: position 275,769,893 of record NC_056743.1, read on the forward strand.
ATATATATATATATATATATATATATATATATATATATATATATATATATATATATACACACACACATACATACATACATACATGTCTATATATAAATATATATGACAGATAAGTTAAATCTATAAATCATTTGTACACATTGTTACTGTTTCACGTAAAATCTCTTGCAAAGAAAATAGAAATATATAAATTAATACATGAAAACATTTAAAATAATCCTTTTTTTCTTTCTTTTTTCTTGTAGAATAAGTATATTATAATAAAATAAAGAAAGAGATTAACTCAAAACACAGTGCAAGACATATAGAAAACTACTCTTTCCAGACCTCTTCCCAAACATCCTCCACTCTATTCCAATCCTCCCTTCACGTGGGGAAAAAAACTTGAAAAAATAATCTACAACCGTCTACTTACATAAGTTTATAGGTAATTACTAGGCTAGCTGCCCTAGTAGGCCATTTTGAGAGTACCCAAATTCACTTGGTGAGAATCAAACTCTATACCCCTTGTTTGTGAGATAAATACCTTAACCATTATGCCAGCTCCCAACCCTAAACAACAGTACCACCTCCTCATATTTAAACACATTGATTCTAGGCTGGCCAGAGCACAATGACAACATTCTGGCCATTTATATATTTATTTATTGCATTTGTTGACCAGAAAAGTCCAACTGGGTGAAAGGATACTTTTCTGTGGAGGCCCTGTCAGCCTTCTCACCATGGATAAAGGAAATCTTTCAAGAGCACTCATCATTGTCCTTACTGAAGCTTTTGATCTTATTGACCACCTTTTGCTCCATCACTCAAACCAGGAAATCAGAGTTGGCACCAACACTGTTATCTAGATCCAAGATTTCTTATCAGATATGTATTTCAAAGTTAAAAATTGGCCCATTCCTATCATCTCCAGCACCCATCGCCAAAAGAGAGATCTAGGGCTCCATGCTCATCCCACTGATTTAATCTTTATTAACAAACTATACCTCAACCTCCCTAACCTTCTTATTACTCCATAAACAGATGACAAGGTAATCCTTCAGTCCAGTCTTTTGCATTCAGCTAATCAAATCCAGCCTCAATCTGACCTCCACTTCCATAATTTTTGGATGACCAACCATAGACTACACCAAAACCCCTCCAAAGCAAAAATGATGATATTTGGAGCCTTGCAAAAGCTGAAAAAAAACTGCTAAAAACCACAATGTTGCAGATCTCAGTGATACTCTTATAGAAACAACCACATCCTTTAAATATCTAGGTTTATGGCTGGACCAGTCAATTAACTTGTATAACCACATTATAAATACCAGGAAAATATAATTTCTCTTTTATTCCGGTCCTAAAAAATATATCCCCTTTTCTCTATAAGCAAATGAGTCCTCCTTACTCAACTTGAGTATGGGGTCCCCATCATAACCATAGCACAGGAAATTACATGATATTGTTGTAGACCCAAATAAAGACAGATAGACAAAATTATCAGACATCATAAGATAAATGCAGTAATGCATCAATGAATATGGACCTAAACCTGAAAAGTTAACATGCTGAAAAGCCCTATGATTCAGCAATTAGCAATTCCATTAAAAAATTACCTATTTCTCATTCTATTAGAAGTCATGTCTTAGGTCAGATTGTTTTTTTTTTTTTTTTTATCTCAAACCTATTGTTAACAGTAAAGGTCTTGTCAACAGAACTGCATTAATTTTCTGATCATTTAAAGCTACAACTACACTTGGATTTTATAATGTTAATTAACAATATGGATATTAAATGGAAACTTAGCCGAAAAAACAATGGAGGCTAGCACTCGAAAATGTCACAAACAAGCAAAACAAAGTAGTACCAGTGGAGTAAAAACATGGCTCCTCTTCTTTTCACAGCTGGGATTATTTTAGTAAAAATGTAATGAAGATTTTTTATTGTATTATGAGTTCCAATTATTCAATTAGTAAAAGTATTTAAGCTGAAGGGGAAGAGTAAGCATTATTCTTTTGCATCTGAGGAAGTGAGTCTAAATGAAAACGCAGGTGTGGAGACATAGCGTTTATGTTTTTGGAGCTGTTTTGTGGAATTTCGTGCTGTTTGTGGTGCTCTGTGACATTCTCACCAATAAAGCTGTGAAAAGAAGAGGAGCCGTGTTTTTACTCCACTGGTACTACTTTGTTTTGCTTAAATGGAGACTTACCCTAAATCCTAAATGTTTAGAAAATGTGGAAATGATAGAAATGGTCAATAAGCTTCTAAAAAGAGTTTTATGAAAACATTGAGAAACAGAAATTAAATCATATATTCATTGGGTTGCATTTAAAACACAAGTAAAAGGAACACTTACAAACAAAGCTATACATTTGGAAGAAAACTAAATAAAAGGAGATCTGACATTAACAAACATTTTAGAATTAGAACACAGTGTATTAGTATAATACTGTAGTATAAAAAAATAAAATAATAAAAATAAAAAAATTAAAAAAAATAGTATAAAAAATGTAATAATTTGTATTAAACAAGTATAAAATTAAATAAACGTAATAGATACTAAAAACTTTGATGGTATGAAAGCAAGAAATCATAACTTCAAAAGATGATATTCTCAAATCCTCTACAGAGGCTTTTTTATAATTTTTACTTTTGATGTTCTGCTTATGAAGTTTTATAAATAAAACTTTTATTTAGAAAAAAATAGCAAGAGAAACAAAAAAATGTACTGATTATACCAATAAGTATAATATCATTGGCATATCTATTTAAATCAACATATCTTTCCAATAGTAGATAAAAATCATTGTGACTTCTTAATTAAAAAAATTAAATATACATTACAAAGATAAAACAGAAAATATCAATTAAAATATAATAAAACCCCATGATCAGACATTTTAACAACAAATATTTTAAAACATTTGTTAATAATTAGATTAAAACTGCAAAGATATTTCAGTACTAAAACCTAATACATATATTAGAGCTACTATGATTTAGTTACCATTTTTTTTTCTTTCTAACTCAGATACTAAACTATATGCAGTTGTATTAGCTTATTGCTTAAAGAATATTATTCCAGAGACCATATTTCTGTCTCAGTTATAATTTGTAAATACTCAGCAAATTAATAATCAAGCTACAATACTTGAAACATTACAAATACTTAAAAATGTACCTAACAATAATGCCTTTGCATTAGCTATAAACATTTATAAAACATTTAATAGAATAAGTTTAGAGTTTATATATCTAGTTACTGATATACATGTGTTTTCCCTGTAATATTTATAAATTATATTAAAAAAAATCAAAAAATACAAATGTCAGTATAGATACTTTTCTGAGACAAACAGTATTTTTAATGGAGTAAGACAGGAATGCTCTTTGTCTTCATATTTATTTACCCTGGAATTCAGAGAAAGGCTTCATGATTATATAAATTGCCTATTTCTGGTAGATCTATTTATGTAAGATGTGAGTTATACTGTTCAGAAACAACTTTGCTAAAATGAGGAGGGCCTCATTATTGGCTCATTTGCATATTTCTGAGTTGCATTTTTCTACTGCTCTTGCTGACAGCCTTTTCTAGATGTAGTGTAATCTGGCATTCCATGCATAGCATTGGCGCAAGTACTCCACCCACACTTACACAGACACACACACACACACACACACACACACACACACACACACACACACACACACACAAAGTGATCTGACTCCAATCAGACTTCTACAGACACACAAACACACACATACCCACACACACTCTGACACACATATACACAAACTCCAACACACCCCTACCCTTACATCTCCACTGAGCTTTGCTGAACTTACCTGCACCCATTGACTTCAATGGGTGACCACTGTCTTTTTGGTATGTTAACTTTTTGGACAACTGTGTTAATTTACTGAGTTCAATGAGTCTGTGACTTGCTTGGCATTGATAGTTGTGTGTATTTCTAGGGGAATGCACATGGCTAATTAGCATTAACCACTCCTCTGTATTGTCTCCTTAACATGAACCACAGCTGCGAGGACCAGCCTCTGTGTTGATGCTGCCACATGCTGAAACTCAGTCTCTGAATCAGAAAGAGTTACTGTGAGGGGAGGTACTCATGACGAGGCTTAATGTTCACACTAACCATTTCTGAATCCCAAGATTAAACTTTACATTGAACCCCCAGTTTTTACATTTAATCAAAAGAGCATACTGTACTTTTCCAAGATGCACAGGGTATATAATGCTTCTAACAGCTTTTAGATTATCTCAATATATGTTTAACATGTCCTCAGTTATACACTTCAAAACTATTACAAGCAATGCAAGCTTTTTCTAAAGTATCAAAGCATCTTATTGTAAGACTTAATACTGCTGTGTATCTTAGTGTATGATGTCATACTGCTGTGTATATTTACAAGTTTCTATCTAAGATATCCTCTTTGATTTACTTATATTTTGTGTTTTTGTTTAGTATATTGTACTAAACTGCAGTTTACTGTCTTGTTGTTCTGCAGCACAGATGGTAGCTGAGAAGGGTTTTCTATTAGTCTACTAACCTGCACAACAAACAATAAATAAATAATAATGATAAATAATTAATACACTTGTTGATAAAATTTTAGAACCACCCTTCTTCCTTGTTCTCTGATTATCTGCTACATATTCCCAATGCCCAATACTATATTAATAATTTCTGTTTGATTAATGGTGATTGTGTATTTATGTATGAGTGATTACAATTTATTTAAGAGGGTAAATCCCAAGTGGGTATATGCTATTAGCAGTGGTGAATAAATGCAGCTTTTCAGACAGACAAGCACTGATTATTATTAGTTGTTTCCTCATGTTTTCATTTACTTATTCTCCAATATCTATTTTATAAAGTTCATTGTCATGAGGAGAGCTGGACAGACAGACACAGATGCACATACAGATGCACACACACAAACATGCATGTAAAGAAACTTGCAAACATTTGTGCAGTTACGTACACACACACACACACACACACACACACACACACAAATAAACACAACTTTGCATACCTGTCTGCATTCGTCACTCTAGAATACTCATTTTGTAAATCTTGTATGCTCTCAAAACTTCTAGACAGTTCCAACCGAAATATTTTGTTTCTTTTACTTTGTATTAAGTAACTACAACACCCTGCGTTCCTTTTTATTTGTATTTTGTAAGTATTATTACGTTATTATGTACTCTAAAATGCTAAAATATTTGTTAGATTTTATTTGCACGTAAAAATGCCGTTAACACTTATGCAGTCCAACGTTCTGCATTGTGTCTGCCTAATGCAAAGTTGCACAGTATAGTTTATATACTTAGCTTTTGCGCTGCATTAATACCCGAGTTTTGGTTAAGAGACAACCAGTGAAGGAATGCAAAATAAGCAACTGGATACATTGTTGCCAAGCGCCGCACCGTGGCAGTAGTGAGCCACTAAGCGCGTGGCGCTGCTGTCCCTTTAAGAATAATGCAGGTTGATGTGGGGCTTTTCCGAGGATGAACCTGCTGGTTATGCTGTAAAGGCGGCCGTGCTGGTACGGCACTTTAGTGACCGGGAAGAAATTCATTGCGAACCATGGCTGCCGTGTAAAGATATATGGATAGCAGTTTCTTCTATAGGAAGGTGATTGTGCATTATCTCAATCTCGAATCCCGAGAAAGGAAGGCTGCTACCGTGCTCTGTCCCTCCCTACGTTGCTGTCATTCTCAACACCGGCTTGGTTGCTGCACGAAGAAATGAGTCGTCTGGCAGCATTTCCAAAGAAGAGATACAGGACTTCTTTCAGTTACTGCTCTCCGTTGTTGGCCTGTTTGCATTCCATGCTTGCCCTGATGACGAGGCACTAAATTGTACGATGTATTTTTCATTGTTGTTTTTAAGGCTATAGTTGAATGAGCTAACTACATATAGGCTTTGCACGGCAAAGCGACTTTACACAGGACTTCAGCTGTGAACTGCAGTCAACTGACAGCAAACTGGAGGAATAGGGACCCGAACCTGGTGATAACTCTATGTCGAGCGATTCTTTTGCTGATTATTTAGACTTCGGTAGTCTTTTAGTATAGTGCTGCAGACATGTTTTGTAGCCGGTGGCACTAACTGGACTGGACAAACAAATATATTTAAGACTACCTAATCACTGATTTGTACTAACCCAGATGACTGGGGGGTCCTGCACTTAGGTTCGCAAATCTGTAGTTTACTTCATCGTTTTACTTTGCCACTAGCAGCTGAATAAAATATTGCGAACCGCTAGATGCTTTGCAAATGTGTAAAGATCGACGGGCTGTAACCCCTTAAATTGGTGGCTTGGACTATGTTCCGCAGGCGAAAATATCCACATGGTATTCTACTGCAATATAACAGCGCTGGCATTGGGCTACTTTGAGTAATAGTTGTGTTTTTGAACATTTTTTGGGATTATTTTCAATCGTTGGGGTGCATTTTACCTGTGCAGTACTGAACATTTCAACTTCACAGCCAGGGTGTTGTCTTTTTCAAGGTAGGTAGGAATGATGAGTTTTATTGCTTGTCAGAGTGTGAATATTTAAAAGTTTCGGTGAACGTATATTGGTTGTGTAGAGACCTTGTTGGGTAACTGTTATATTTGTGTACACTATCTTATATGATTTCGTTTTCCAGTAGCCTTCAATTTTTTCCCCAAATAAATATGTTATATCGTGTTGTAATTGAGTGATACACTGCTGGGATTACTTTATTAAACATATGGAAGTTTAAATAGATCTGTAGATAAGTAGAGATGGTCCCCCAAAATAGGTTGGCATTCTCCATGTGTAAACAATAGATACTTACGCGTTTCACTGGATTGACAAGTTTGGCACTGGTCAGTTTTAATCAGTAAAGTATCTTTATACTTTATATGGTTTTATATACTGATGTTTAAATTCCTAATCCCGAGCCTTTATGCCTGTGGGCAGTTGGAAGACATGCAAATTATTAAGGAAAATTGATCCTTCGAGTGAGGGAGTATATCTTTAAAAGTTGCTGATTTGCAGCATGTAAACGAATGCTTTGTGTTCACCCGAGAAAGAAGTTTACTTTGTAATCCGGAATGTTCATAATAATATATATAAAAGTTGATTTTCTTCAGTATATATAGGCATTAAACTTCCAATGGTGAATGGATGAGACTGAACATGAACAGTCAAGTTGAGCTCATAATGGGAAGGGGGTATTCAGCAGTTCGAAGGTATACAGAACTTAGTGCTTTCTCTTGTGAGCTACCCGGCATGCCTTAAAATAAATCTTCATTCATGTTTTGGGCGATTTTGGTGACCAATTTATTTGAAAAATAGTACAATGTAATGACAACCCTGTAAAGAATTGCCAGTCTGTTGTGCAAGGTACATGTATACGTTTTCTGGAGCAGTTTTTGTGGTGGTGCTGGTGGGGGTTAATAAATATATTATCTATCACTGCCCCTATTAGTCCAAGTAGGCTAAAAGCCTCTCTTCAGGAGATCATCAAGGGGGGATTTTGCTAGTATACCAGGGAAATTCCCTTACTTGTTTTGGTAAATGCTGTAGAATATTTTATCTGCCTGAGCTTACCACCCTCTCTGGTAGAAGGAAATTCAGTTCATCTAGTATGACAGCATTGTGCCGATTTAAGTGATGGAGACATCAGAACTAGCTAGAGAAATGAGATGTAGCTGGGAAGCTGATGTGAGTACAGAACTCTTCGTTGATGTTGCAGTTCATTGCATGAATGTAATGCTCACACCTCTTAATAATGTAAGGTAGTTTGACCTCAGGTGTCATGATTTCTGTATTGCTAGTAACACATTGAGAATGACTGACTGATTTTGGTAAGCAAGGGGTATAAAAATGCAGTTGGAACCCCAGAGGAAAATATCAGGATAATTGGGAAGAAGACAAACCTTCCTGGAGTGACATGAATGAATTTTTTTGTTTGTTTGCCAGTGGACCAAAAATTTGCGGCCAATTTAAAAACAATAAAAAAAATTAAATTACAGGTAGCAGCAGATAAGTTGACCAAATCCTATATAAGTAAGACAGTATTCATGTTACCCAGACTCAATAGTTATAAAGAAGCAAAACTAATCTTTGAAGTTTAATGTTAACCATGTAAACCAGTCCAACAGTAGCATTAAAAAAATGATACGATTTGTAAAAATAACGAGAAGTGACAGGAACACAAAGATAAATAAGGTAAAGTGAAGCTGGAAACAAAAATGGAGGCGAGAGAGCAGGTGATTAGCAGAGAGTTAAAATGTCCATCCTTGATGTTGGTTAAGAAGAAAAGATTTAACCTGGTACCAAAAATAGGACATCTGCATTAATGTAATTTATATTTATGTATCCCCTGTTGAAACAGCCAGGTGAACTTTACTCCTTGGCCGTCAGTTATTCACAGTTACTTGTAACATTTATAATGCAATTAAAATATCTCTGTCCTAATGATGAGTTTATGAGTGTGTGTGTGTGTGTGTGTGTGTGTGTGTGTGTGTGTGTGTGTGTGTGTGTGTGTATCTATGGCGTATATACAAATGTATACACATGCACATGTATGTGTAATATATACATATATATGCATTGTGTGTGTTTTCTATATATATATATATATATATATATATATATATATATATATATATAAATATGTGTGTGTGTATAGATACATATATAGCTATATATCCACATATAACTATGTATGTGTGTGTCTGGCGTATATACAAATGTATACACACACGTACATACACACTCACACATGTATGTGTATATGTGTAATATATACATATGTATGCATTGTGTGTGTTTTCTATATATACATATATATATATATATATATATATATATATATATATATATAAATATGTGTGTGTGTATAGATACATATATAGCTATATATCCACATGTAACTATGTATGTGTGTGTCTGGCGTATATACAAATGTATACACACACGTACATACACACTCACACATGTATGTGTATATGTGCGTAATATATACATATATAATCTGCATTGTGTGTGTGCGTGTTTGTGTGTATGCAAATATATAGATAGATATAGCTATATAGCTGTATATAGATACATAGCTATATGTCGATATATGGCTATATATAGATACATAGCTATATGTAGATATATAGCTATATATAGATGTGTGTGTGTGTGTGTGTGTGTGTGTGTGTGTGTGTGTGTGCAAATATATAGATAGATATAGATAGATATAGATAAATAGCTCTGTATAGATACATAGTTATATGTAGATATATCGCTATATATAGATGTGTGTGTATGTAGATATATGTGTGTGTATGTATGATTTATTACTTTATAATTCTGAACATCTTACATCAACCTGTCTCTGAGGATAATTTAAATTAGGAACTACTGATGCATGAGAGAACCAGTGTGCTCCATATTAACATTCCTGATAGCTATACGGTAAATAATGAGTCATGCATATTTGTTTACTTTTTGGAATGGTTTCATTCAAAAATGGAGAGAACCTGTTTTTATTAGATCCACCTTTCCCTGTTCCTCGTTATTCACTGGACCACGGTTTGCCATTGGAATGTTATCAGATTCTGGACTAAATAAATAATGGGGAAAAAAATGGAAAAACCACAACGTGACATAGAAATGGAATGGTGGTAGTGCCGGGGAGCTGTAACACACTAGCACCTGATTTGTGGATAAAGGTTTGTGCTTAGTTTATTGCTGTAATTGCAACAGATGAACAGTTGTTAATGACTGCCTTTCACATCTATCCAAAGTCGAAATAAATGTTAAAAGTAATTTTATAACTTCCTTTTAAACATTAAAAAACTGTATCTGTACTATTTTAAAATGCTAGTGCTTTAAAAATAAGTCAAAAGTGTTTTATTACTTTCGTAAATCTTAAAATAAAAACTGTCCTAAATCTGTGTTTCTAGTTAAAAGTAGATTAATTTATGTATACAAATTTTGCCTTTAATCTGGACATTTATCATCAAGCCAGTAAAGGCAGGATCCCTGTCATGGTTTCTGGGTTGTCTCTGTCATGCATTGTATTACCCTATAGTATGTGATAAAATAAATATCAATAAAACATGCTGAGAGTGTACAAAGTACTTTTTTACAGCATCAGTAACATGATTTCAGATGCAGCCTGCTGAGTTAGAGACCTGGGTAGTGACCAAAATAATGAAATGCCCGAGGGCTGTTTTCTCCACCTCCCAACCCCTAGAAATGTGTTGGGGCTGATCTTACAAAGGATTGAATGGTGTATGGCAGTAGTTTATAGCTTTGGAGACTATACCCAAAATGGGGTCACTATGTAATTGTCTTGTAGTTACTGAATCTCAGTACTCAAGTTGTTTTAAGGAGGCGCCAAGCACATGAATATAATACAACTGTCTAATAAAATACAAAAATATTCTGGGCTCTGGAGAGCTATGGCAACACATGGCCAAGTCACGACAGCATGCTAGGCTTTGCATGATGTTGCATAATTTTATCTTGGAAAATATTTAGTTGTAGCAAAAGGATAATGTACCTTTAAAATGTGTACTGCAGCAGTCAGTGTGGGAACATTCTCACAGCAGTCAGGTAAACACTATGTGTTAACCACACACTGATTATCCGTTAACCTTATGTGAGCTCAGTCAGGCCTCGCTTATAATTAAAAGAATCCTCTAGAATCTAGAACTTTTGACTGGGGCCCTGTTGATGCCTACAGCCTTGGATTATTAAAGTCAGCCTGTTCCTTGAGGGGTTGTACTATTTTTGTTGAAAAAAGAATAGAGGTACTCTTATTTTTTTTAAGCCAAGAGAGTTTTGATTTTGCCAGTGATTCTGTGAAAAATAAACCTGTGTTTTACATAAGCCTAGCCTCCAGTGTTCCTTGGACTTTACACTAGTGGTGAGTGCATGAGTAGCTGGACAGAGACCTGCAATTTTACTGAACTTTGTGCTTAAGTCTGCTGTCCTGTGCAAAATTTAGGCTGTTAATTCCCCTACAGCACTGCAATTGTTGTGTTTCTGGCATGCTTTCCTGCTGACCCTAGCCATAGAGAACTTAAAACTTGTGGAGTCGCAGTTTTCTCCTGATTAGTGAATATTTCCTTTGGTATCACTGTGTTGGAAGATAACTCACTAATTATAGAACTGGAGTTAGTCTCACTTTGGGTGGGGTGGGAAGGAGAGTGTGCACATCAGGATACTTAGCTGCATAGCCCGGAATAACCAAGATAGTTTGAAACCAGCTGCTATATTCTACCAAAATGTCCGAACAGTGTCTATAGCAACACAATTCAAATGGCATCACTGATAGTGGTAGGAATCAAAGAATTTTTAAAGACTGGGACGGGTGCTGTCTTCTGACAGGAAGGATCTCCATCACAGATGTTTTTTAGCTTCTTTCATTATTCTTTATTTATTTAGTTATTTATTTATTTACATTTGTTGCCCGGGAGTAAAGCAAGTAAAACCTTGCTAGGATCCATCCCAGGTGTCCTTTTGTTTCATAACAGTCTCTAAAATGTTTGGGCACTAACAGTTGACACACAATATACGATAAATCATTTTGTAACTCCATGTATGGGTAGCAAGTGAGAACATTTTATTCAGTTATTCCCCTACAACATTAGCTATATTTTAATTTGCCCTGCTTAGAGGCATCTTCCCATTGTGCGTTTATATTGTTATCTGGCTTATCTGGAGGTCAGTCGAACTTGAGTTTCCGCAGGGTCTGTCTGTCATGAGGAATAATATAGGCAGTATGATCTTGGTGTCTCTCCTTCCTAATGAAGACAACTCATGCCAGTATTTTAAATGTTAGTTGCTGCCTTACCCAGGTTTCTTGTTCTTTTCCTTAATTAGCCAAATGAATAGAATCTGTTTCTTTTTATTCCTATAGTTTGACTCAACAAGAGTATTTGTTAGAGCTATATTCAAGGTTTATTATTTTTTTTATGTTGCTCTCCCTTTTATCTTGGAATGATTGAGCATCACTTTTTCAATGTATTATTCATGTTTGTGGGTTTTTCTCCCACTGAAAAGTATTTTATATCCAATGTTTCCCTTGTTTGAGATCCCTGTTGCATAGACCCTTCCCTTATTTGAGGTTTCTGTCTTGCACCAACATAAATGGTGTAGAGCTATGACCACATGCTGTCTTCTTTTACAACCCTAGTGAAGTCTGTTTTTAGAATTCTAAGTCTCTGGGGCTTTCTGCTTTATCCTCAAAGAAAGTTTAGAAATCCACTTTGGCTGTGCATTTACTATACTTTTTAACTACATTCTCTTGGCATACACCCTCTGTGAGTAGTTCATTCATTTTGGTTCTGCTTGTCATTTCTACTACCTTCTCTGCAAAACTTCCAGGCTGAGATGACAGTTTTATAGTCCATGTTTTAAGATTTTCAGGTTGCAGTATTTTACGTTACTCTCTCCATTCTGCTGGTTGTTTTCATAGGTAAGTACTAGGCTAGCTGCCCTTTCGAGCCAGTGTAAGTCCTGCCAATTTCTATTTCAAAGGTGAAAATCAAACTCTGTATATTGTGTGTCTGAGGTTAATACCTTAACCACTGTACCCATGATAGCCTTGCACCTACCTATGAACATTGGCAGTCTGCCCTTGCAGGTCATTGAAGAATAGCCAATTTGCCTTTAAAGGTGAAACTCAAACCTGTACCTTTTGTCTGTGAGATAAACACCTTAATTATTTTGACAATTCCAAGTGTTCATATAGGTTGCTGTGTCTATAGGTGTATCCTGACATTTCTTTAAAAGTTATAGATTTTCCATTTGTCTTTACCCTTGGCAAAAACATTGACCTGAGCTTTCTAACACTATGCTTTCATTTTAGTTTCTTACATATTCACATAAAACTGGCAGCTGCTCCTTTCTTCCCATTTTCCAAGGTGGGCAGAAATGTGTCCGTATTAACATGCCATGTGTAGAACTGCAGACAACAACATGATGTTTTATGTTTCCCAATTCAGCTTGTATTTCTACTTAAGTAATGGAATACTGTTCCCTATCTTCATGAATAGAGGCTATTTCAACTGTCTTTAGTATCATCTTTTTGAATATATACTGAACCTTCAAACCAAAGAGGAAAACACTCACACAGACAAACCAATTGGTAAAAAACTACAAGAAAAACCTAGCCAAGCTAGAGTTTTCACTGTGATACCTTAAACCTCCTGTAATAGAGTTCCATGGGGTATGTGCAAATGGTGTATATCCTTAAGGGTTCATTTGCATATATCTCATGGGCCTGTATTACAGGAGGTTTAATGTATCACACGGTGAAAACTCTTGTTTGGCTAGGTTTTTCTTGTAGTAGTTGTACACTGAACCTTTTGTAAGTATAAATATACTGCCCAAGTCTAATGGTCCCTGCAGTTCTCTGTCATCAGTTAAGATGTACATAATTATCTCTACAGTAGCAGAAGGCTGGCATACTGTTTATCACATTCCATAAGTTCAATATCATTAGCAGCATGCTTTTCATTGGTCGCAGTTTTCACAGGTCAAGCTGTATTGTTATTTGTAGTACAAAGTGCATCTGTGAATCCACACTCACTCACTCACTCACTCCCACATTTAAAACTGAGTGTGACTACATTTTATACATTTCTGTTTGTGCCAGGATTTGACACGGGGTTAGCATAGGTTTATATATGATTTTAGTCGTGATTTAAATAAATAACCCTTCTAGAAGTATAACAGAATTTTCAGCATCCTTGGGGTCATTTTTGAAGCCCTCAATTGTTCAAAGTAGTAGGTAAATTTTGTAGGTGGATGGCAGAGCTTATTTAACTTTTTCATTGCCTTGATATTCAGTCTCTTCCATGCCCATGTGGCTCTCTTTAAAGGTTCACCAGTTAGTTGGGCTAAGTGGATTCTATTCCAATCACACCATTCCCGTATTTCCTAATGTGGATGTCAATTTAAAAATTGAGTTGCATTTTAAGACCTTCCTTGCTGGTTGCTTAAGCGGTGAAAATTGTATTTGTCATAGTTATACAACTGGCAACCATCAACAGCCCCTTGTCTACATCAGCAATAGTTTACAGATGTGCTACTATTGTCATTTTGGCACAGCATGGATGTACTGCAAACACAACAAATAGTCCTAGCTCATATCTGTCTCTTCAGCTGAGGGGAAGAAACTGCTCAAATTTCAGACAGCAGGAGGTAAAGTTAGTATCCTTATTGGTATTAAAACTGTGGACCAAATTAATCTGCTGCACCCACTAGTGTTATCAAAATAAGGCTGCAGAGATGCTTTGTCCATTGACTACTACTTCTAAACCACAAGAAGTTAATCTTGACATAGGTTCATAGGTTCATAGGTTCATACTAGGCTATCTGCCCGAGGGCATTTACAAGCCTAGCCCATCGTTTTGTGGCTTATGCCACCCCTTTAGTATGGGGAACTATACCCATTATTTTGCTGTGCCTCTGTCGAGCAGTGACACTGAGGTAATCCCTGGGGTATATCTGCGATCTCCCATCCATTGGTCAAGATTTCTCTTGAACAAGGCCAGCGAGGTGCTCTGCCTCACATGTACCGGGATTTTGTTCCACAGCATAGGGAGTCTTTGGGTGATGAATCTATCCCTCCAGCACGTCCTATTAATAGCCGTGTCAAGGTTTAAGTCTCCCGCCCTTGTGGCTCTGATGGATCTAGATTTTTTGAGGTGAAGCATATTCATCAAATCTGGGTTTGACATGGCCTTGTATGTTAGGCAAAGGTCACCTCTGAGCAAGCGGTAAGTGACTGAATAGAGCTGGAGTTCTTTCAGTCGGGCAGCATAGGACAGATTTTGAGACCCTTTATCCTTTTGGTGAGGAACTTTTGTGGCCTCTCCAGCTGCTGCAAGTGTCGGGTCAGATACATTCCGAATGGGGCATTGTACTCAATCATTGGTCTGATGAGTGATGAGTAAAGGGAGACTATGACCTCCCTTGATCTAGATGAGAATCCCTTCATGATAAGGTGGGCAATGTAGAAGGTCTTCCTAACTACTTTAGCTACATGGGTGTCGAATGACAGACTACTATCAACCTGGGTCCCCAGGTCCCTGATAACTTCTTCTGTGCTCAGTGGATTGCCACCTATTTGGTAGCTAGGGGTAACCTTGTTTTTCCCGAAGGGTATGACTATGCATTTTTGGCATTTAACTTTAGGCCATGGCTCTGGCACCACTTATCCGTTTCTGTGAGACCCTTCTGAAGGATATCTGTGTCAGATGTGTTTTCTACTATGTTTGCAGTCATCTGCAAGCGTTGTCAGCCATAACCCTCCTGTGTTTGCTTGTACGATGCCAAACAAGAGTGGGCCCAGGACTGAGCCCTGTGGGACACCACTTGTGACAGGCTTTGAGTCTGACATGGCGCCAGCAACTCTGACCCTGTGGGTTCTGTCACTCAGCCAGTTTGCAACCCATCTTGTGATGTATGGGTTGACATTTAAGCTGATGAGTTTTTCAATGATACCCGAGTGGGGTATTGTATCGAAGGCCTTAGCCAGATCGAGGTAGGCTGTATGGACTGCCTTTCCCTCATCAATGGCTTTGGTGACTGTTTCAAAAGTCAACCAAGTTTAAAAGGCATGATCTGCCTTTGACAAAGCCAAACTGGGTTGGATCCAAAGTCTGCAAATTCCTATGTCTTTATTTATGAGGTCCATTATGATCCTCTCCATGGCTTTGCAGATAAGGCTTGTCAAGCTAATGGGCGGTAATTTCCAGGGTCGGTGGAGGCACCGCCTTTGTGAAGTGGTACCACAGTTGCAGTGCGCCACTCCTGGATCCAGAGGTAAGACTTTGATTAAACAGCTGTCCTAGCTGTGGGTTTAATTCCTCATTGAGTTCATGGAG
This sequence comes from Protopterus annectens, assembly GCF_019279795.1. NCBI lineage: Eukaryota > Metazoa > Chordata > Ceratodontiformes > Protopteridae > Protopterus > Protopterus annectens. The sequence continues at coordinate 275,785,775 of NC_056743.1, forward strand.
CACACAGCCGGGGACACCATCAGGTCCCATGGATGCTGTGTTTTTGCTTTGGAGAGAGCAGTTCTCACTTGGGCGCTGGAGATGTTTGGGGGCTGCAATCGTTTGGTATAGATATCTCTCCTTTTGGGGAGGGGAGAAGTTTGCACTGAACCTGTCAGCCAGTATGTTGGCAATGTCTGTAGGATCAGTAATCTTCACATCATTTTGAACTAGCTCTGAGCATATCTGGGAGTTTCCTCCCAGGTTTCTAACATAGCTAAAGAAGGCCTTATGATTGTCTTTTGAGTCTTTAGCTATTTTTCTCTCGAAATTTGCTTTGGATGATTTTATGAGAGCTCTTAGTTTTTACTTATAGTGATCAAGGGTGTCTTACCTTTTAAGGATTTTGCTCTATCTTGTAGTAGCTTCCTCCTTTTGTTGTAGAGTTTGTTTATGGCTGGGGTCCACCAGACTGGACGCTTGCCTTTGGTACAAAAAGTCTTTGTTTTGCTTGGGATTGCCTTATCCATGCAGTCCTGCAGGTGCTGGTAGAAGGCATTTGTAAGTGATTCAGCGGCTTGAGTACTGTTTTACCCTAACACGGGGGCCTTAAAGGAGACCACACTAGACTCTAGAAGTGTGAAGTCGGCTTTGAGAAGTTCTTTACTGTGGTCTTTTTATTTCAGGTGGGGTGGGATGAGGACCTCCAGCGAGATTAGTTTGTGGTCTGATCTCACCAGTGAGGGGTACACCTCCGGTGTTGAACATTGTGCTCCCATGTTCGTGATGATGAGATCAAGTATGTTATCTCCTCTTGTGGGGATGGTGACTAGTTGTTCCATGGCATTTGAGTTTATGAATTCCAGGAACTTTTGGGCTAGGTGTTTGGGCTTGAGTAGTGTTCCCAGTCTATATTAGGGTAATTGAAGTCACCTAGTATGATGGTGTTTGGTGATACATTTATCCCCTCTAGTGTTTTCAGGAAGGCCATGTGAGGTTCCTGAGTTTGTGAGGGTGGCCTGTAACATGCTACAATTTGCAGAGCAGTCTTGCCTATGGTTAATTGCACCTGGATGGTCTCCGATGCATCGTGCGTTGCCACCAGTCTTGAGGTGTGGGTGTCCTTGATGAATATGGATACCCCCTCCTTTCTTGGTATTGTCCGGATTTTGGGGCGGAGCATGATATGAGGTAAAACCTGATAGCTGGGGTGCTCTCAGGAGCCTTGAACCAGGTTTCTGTCACAGCACAGACATCGATGTTCTCCATACTGAGAAGGGCCTCGAGTGCGTGCATTTTGAGATTTAGACTTCTGGCATTGAGCAGCATTACCCTTAGTTTTTTCCTTTTTGTGTTCTAGGGTGGTAGGTTTAGAATTTGAGCCTTGCCTAAAAAGGCACTATGGGGGTGGCAAGAGCCTTTGCCAATATCCGGAATCCCAGGGGTGACAGGTGCAAGCCGTCCCTTGCGAAGCAGCGTGGCTTGTCCAGCATGTCATCCCAGGCAGACAGACACTGGATCCCCTTTGAATGACACCAGTGTTTAAGCCAATTGTTAAAGCTGATCATCTTATCTCTGTATTGTGGCATCATTCTTGGTGAAGGTAGGATACTGCTCAAGGTCAGGGTCATACCTGCCTGAGCTACATAATCAGAGAGCTCCTCAATTCTTCGGTCTGGAGTTGCCTGCCTACCTGGAACCAGAGACAGAAGTGGACATGCTGTCCTAATAATCTCTACAAAGAATCCAATTTGGCTGAGTCCACATTGTAATTGCTGTGACCTTGTTCATTTACTCTTGTATTTCTCCAATATTATCAGTATTGAAATCAGAGTATTGGGACTTAGCATTTTGGTCGATGCTCGTCGGTGTTTACCAGTTCCTGAGCTCTTTAAATCTTTCACTGCCCTACAAGATGCTGTTCCCAACTGTATCCATGTTGTATTAGTGCTTGCTGACAAAGATTTCTCTTTTCATGTGGCAAAACCCACATCTGTACAGGGATACATAATAACTTCGTCAAAATGGTCACCTGTTGGATGAACCAAATTTGAATTCAATGGCTGAAGATACTAAGACGACGAGCTGAAAAGACTGGTCTGAGTTTGGGACTAGAATATTAATGGCATTTCATTTTTTTTTTTTGTCTGTGAATTGTTCTTGTCTATTGACTGAATTTGGATAAGCAGTATTTAATGGTTTTGTTCATGTAAGATATGTACAATCTTTGAGTGGTATGAAACAACCGTACCAATATCTGAATCCTGAATTTCCTGACTGTCCCAGTGCTGTACTGGTCCCTTGAGCAGAACCTGTACTAACACTCAAAAGAACCAAAGTTTTGTCCTGCCACGTGTATATCATTCCCTGGTGTATCCTGCCTTGAGATTTCCTGAATTTCCTGACTGTTGATATCAACACTTCCCTCCACCCCACCTGCCTCTCACTACCTAACCACTTCCCTCCTAAGTCCCTTAACCTCCTCTCTATTACATCCAACAGGCCCCACCTATCATGCATTCTCCTACTCCTAAAACCTTTATTTCCACTTCCTTCCTCATCCTTTTTCTACTTCCTCTATACCATGCCACCTCCTATACTCACTTCCATCTATACCCTCCACCTCTGCCTCCCCCACACAACACACTTCCACAACATCTCAGCCTCTTTAGTTCCCTCCCACCCTTCCCTCCTCTTCAAAGTAAAACTTCTCCCAATCACTACTAAATACTACAAACCCAGACCTTTTCATTACCAGACACTTCTAAGTACAAACCAAAACAACTTATTCCTTATCTCACTTACGTCTGCTTAGCCGGTGACATTCACCCTAATCCAGGACCAAACTTCTCTCCTACTAACCACACTAACTCCCACAATAATTCCACCAATAAATACCTCAAATTCCTCACCATCAACGCCCAAAGCCTAAAAAATAAAATAACCCAGTTTCATGCCTGGCTCACTCACAACTCACCTGATATTGTAGCCATCTCTGAAACCTGGCTAAAACCTCACATAAGTGACTCTGAATTCCTTCCTCTTGGATTTCAATCACTTCGATCTGACTGCCCAAGTACTCGAGGTGGCGGTGTCGCACTAGTGTACTCCAACCAGCTGTCCTTTACTCCATATCCTAATCTCATCCCTTCTTTTAATAATGCTGAACTTGTAGCAGGCCTTCTAAAAATTAACAATCATAAAAGCATATACTTCATATCCCTCTATATTCCTCCAGGTAACAACACCAACACCCTGGAAGACATCCTGTCTTGGTCCTCCTCAAATATTAAACTGGAAACCTACATATTGGGTGATGTAAATATAGCCTTGTGCAAAATCAACAACCCTAACCCCACCATGTCAATCAATCTATTTAACTACACTCAAGTTACTAACACCATCACTAGACCCAACAAAACCAACCCCCAGGCACCATACTAGCCTGGATCCTAGTATCTCATCCCAATAAAGTGATACAATCTGGTGTCATACCAGACCCATTAGGAAACCACCTCCCTGCCTTTACCCATCAAGCTTCCCTCACCCCCCCCCCCCCCACACTCCCACCAGTTTATCCACACTCGGAACCTCTCTAACTTTAATCCTTCTACTTTCTCTGATTCATTCAGGAATACCAATTGGAACCCCCTGAAAACTTTTCCATTAGACACAGCCATTGACTTTTTCAATTCAACTTTCTTAAATGTCCTTAACTCCCTAGCTCCAGTAAGAACAAAAAGAGTAAAAACTAAGACCACCCCGTGGCTTACCAAAGGCACCAAAAAGATTATGCTACAAAGAGATAAAACCTGGAAAACATACCTCCAAACTAAACAACCAGACATTTTACTTGAATACAAACAACTAAGAAACCTTGTCAAAAAACAAGTTATCAAAGATAAAAAGTCCTATTACATCAAAATGCAAATAAATCATGCAAAAAGCCCCCAAAAATTTTGGAACTCTATCAACTCTCTCCTTAGGCCAGGTACTAAAAACAATCCCTGCCCCAACACCAGCAAATCTGACCTTGAAATTGCCTCACTATTCAACACCTTCTTCACCACTTCTATTGCTGAGCTAACCAAGACAGTTACCAACAACAACCCTCAACCCCACCCCAACCAAACTTCCTCTCCCTCCCCCCCTACTTTCGAACTCAAACCCATTTCCACCTACCAAATAAAGAAACTACTCTCTAAACTAAAGCCTTGCTCCAATGCCCCCGACAACATTCCCTCCTCCTTCTTAAAAATAGCCTCCAATGATTTTGCTCTCCCTATTCGCATCCTGATCAATAGATCCCTACTTGAATCCTATGTACCCAAACTATGGCGCTCTGCATATATTCTTCCACTTCGCAAGGGTGGTAAAAACTGTTATGTATCTAATTTCCACCCCATAGCCATCCTTTCCCCTCGCTCTAAACTTCTTGAAAAATGCATCCACCTTCAGCTCTTGCCATTCCTTACCAAACACCAGCTACTCTCTCCGACCCAACAAGGCTTCTGCCCAGGACATGGTACCAACACCGCCCTTCTCTCCTTCTTACATACTGTCAATTTAGCCCGTGACTCCGGTAATTTTAGTATCCTCATTTCTGTTGGACAGTCCAGCTCCCACACCCACCTTCTAAATCATCTGTCTTATCTCCATCTGTCCCACAAAACTCTCTCCTGGTTCTCCAGCTATCTTTCCGACAGGTCCCAGGTTGTCAAATGGGGCCAGGGCACCTCCACTTTCCATTCTACCCTCACTGGAGTACCCCAAGGATTCATACTTGGCCCAATTCTATTCAACATCTTTGTTAACGACTTTTACAAGGCCATACCCAATACTAAAATTGTTCAATATGCTGACGATTCTACTTTGATCTGCTGCGCCTCCAACTTAACAGATCTCCAACTACTGACAAACGGCCTTCTCTACTACCGAAAACTGGATGCTCCAAAATCACCTCTCAGTAAATGCCAACAAAACTAAAATCCTTCTATTATCTCCTTCTAAGTCCTCCCCTATTGATAAAAACTCATTCCAAATAATCAGCCATAACAACTCCATTTTAGAGGTCGTTCCCTCCGCCAAACTTCTTGGTGTAACCATTGATGAACACCTAAAATTTAATACTCACATCCAGCTAAACATAAAGAAAACCCACATAAAACTGGGCCTACTTTATAGAAACAAACACTTCCTCTCTCCTGTTACCAGACTAACTCTCACCACTAATTATGTCCTTCCCTCTCTACTGTATGGCACCCCTCTGCTTACTAATTTATCCTCCTCACTATCCTCCAAACTAGAAATATGTTACAATAAAATCTCCAGATTTGCTACCAAAGCCAAATCTTCCTCTCATCACTGTTTCTCCCTTCACTCATTAAACTGGCTTGAACTCCATAACCAACTTGACTTTCTCCAAATCACGACTGCCTATAGACTACTATTCCAACCTACCAAGTGCCCTGCACTATCCAATATCCCACAACCATATACTCACCATAGATCACTTAGATCTACCCACCAAAACCTAATCACCATCCAAAAACCCAAGCGCCCAGCTGGTCAACTTCTGCTTTCCTTCACCTTAGCCAAAAAATGGAATGCTCTTCCCCCCACTCTTAGGACCTGCGATAACCTCGAAAACTTTAAAACTCTTCTTCATTCTCACCTTTACTCAAACAGGAAATGCGACTGTACTCTTCATCCTATACCTCTCAAGGTCTCCTCCACTTTTACTCCTGGTTAACCTCTCACCTAACTAATCTTGCTCATTTGTATTATGTATATATAACTGTACTGTAAAATCTAGCCTCAAGGCCATTTGCCTGTTTTTTTACACCTAAACAAAATTGTAATTTGTTTCTTTATGAATGCTACCTGTTTATTTGTCAATAATGCAAAGTTTCTTGGTAATTATTCATGTAACTATGTATTGTTGGAGCTTTTCTCCCCAGGCCTTCACTGAAAATGGGTTCCCCGAGCCCAGTGGACCTCCCCGGTCATCAAACTGGAATAAATAAATAAATAAATATAAATTTATATATATATATATATATATACTTTTTTTAATGTAAGACAAAATAACAACATTTCAGTGCTGTAAACTCTTTAAGACCGAAAAAATAGTACATGTTTTCTGCAGTTTCTGCTAGCAGTTCAGGTTAGTCTTCTGTAGTTCCTGCTAGCAGTTCAGGTTAGTCGTCAAAAGAATTCCACTAAGCTGCTTCTTGGTAGGATTCTCATCAGAATACCTCTGAACTGTGAAGTACTTGTCCAGGTTGTCTCTCCACTTCCACAGCACACTTCCCAGAGCAGCTGTTCCAGGCACAAGCTCCCGTATGCATCAGTAGGCCAACTACTTTGATCTCTATGGCCCCGTTGGCTCTGCATCTTTATACATTGCACAAGTTTTGTTATTACCACCACTGTTTAAAGGAACTCTTCTAACTAATACAGAGATGTAGTTAAACAACATGATTTTTGACATATACTGAGGGAGAGAAGTGCTAGTATGCTATATCTTCATATATAGATGCATGCAAGTGTTATATACATATATGATAAAATAAATATATGTATTACACATACAAGCACACGTATCTTCTGTATGTGTGTTTTATTTATATTTTATTTATATATATATATATATATATATATATATATATATATATATATATATATATATATATTATATATAAAACGTATGTACATGCATGCACACAAGTTTTACACAGTTTCAATGTTAGCCTGCAACTAACACAGAATGAAGTTCAGAGATATTTGTTTTAATGACATGTTGGTTCTAGCGAATGGATAACATGACTGTATTTGTTTCAATGAAGCAGTTCAAGTTTTGATTCAGATCAATGAAACAACAAAATAAAAGTTGATTAACTTCAGCAGTTTGAGCATTGTCAGACAGTCAAAGGAGAGTCTTGTCAGTCAGTGGGTAAAACGCTTTCATTTAACGATTATATTCTTGATAAGACATAACAGAAAATGTTTTGCTTTAGTAAATAGTTTACTAAATAGCAAAATTAAAAACAAATTTTTCTTCAGCAGTTTAGCTTGAAAGAACCCAAGTCCTACATAAGCAGGTTGGTGTGTGTGTTGTAGCAGCACACAGAGTAGCCAGGAACATAGGTTCATAGGTTCATACTAGGCTATCTGCCCTGGGGCAATTATAAGCCTAGCCCGATTCTGTATGGCTTACGCCACCCCTTGATTTGAGTATACTGTGCCCTTTTTAAGGTTTAGTTTACTGTGCCTCTGTCTAATAGTGACACGGGAGTAATCCCTGGGACAAACCTACGATCCCCCATCCACTTATCGAGATTCTTCTTGAAGAGATTCAGTGCGGTGCTCTGCCTCACATGAACTGGAATTCTATTCCAGAGCGAAAGGAGCCTCTGGGTTATGAACCTGTCCCTCCAGCAAGTTCTATTTATTTCTATGCTGAGGTTCAAGTCCCTCGAGCATGTGGCTCTAAGGGATTTAGATTTACTGAGGTGGAGCATGTCCATTAATTCTGGATTTGACATAGCTTTGTATGTCAGGCATAGAGCGCCTCAAGTAGGCGGTATGCAACTGAGTAGAGCTGGAGTTTTTAACCGAGCAGCATATGGCATCTGTTTGAGACCCTTGATCCTCTTGGTGAGATACTTTTGGGGTCTTTCTAATTGCTGCAGGTGTCGGGTAAGGTACATCCCAAAAGGGGCATTGTATTCTATGATGGGCCTGATGAGGGATGAATAAACACGATTACCTCTCTTGATCTAGATGTGAAACCCTTCGTGATGAGGTGGGCTATGTAGAAGGTCTTTATAACCACTTTGGCAATGTGGTTTTCAAAGGAGAGATTGCTATCAACTTGGGTCCCCAGGTCCCTAATAACTTTCTCTGTACTTAATGGGTTTCCGCCTATGTGGTAATTTGTGGGCACATTGTTTTTGCCAAAGGGTATGACTATACATTTTTTGGCATTTAGCTTTAAACCATGGCGCTGGCACCAGTTATCTGTCTCTGTGAGACCTTTTTGAAGGATGTTTGTGTCAGCTGGAGAGTTGATTATGGCGCCCAGTTTGCAGTTGTCTGCTAACTTGGTGAGCCATAGTCCTCCCACATTTGCCTGTACCTCGGAAAAGTATATACCGAACAAGAGTGGTCCCAGGACAGAACCCTGTGGGACGCCACTTGTGACCGGTTTCGAGTCTGACATGGCTCCAGCAACTCTCACTCTGTGGGTTCTGTCTTTGAGCCAGTTTGTGACACATCTTGTGACATAGGGGTTTATATTTAAGCTGGATAGCTTATCTATGATGCCCGAGTGGGGTATTGTGTCAAATGCCTTTGCAAGGTCCAGATAGGCTGTGTGGACTACCTTCCCTTCATCTATGGCTTTGGTGACTGTTTCAAAGAAGTCAACCAGGTTCAAAAGGCAGGATCTGCCCTTGACAAAGCCGAACTGGGTAGGATCTAGTGTCTGTAGGTCCCCAATGTCTTTGTTTATGAGCTCCATGATGATCCTCTCCATAGCATTGCAGACTAAGCTAGTCAGGCTTATGGGGCGATAGTTTCCAGGGTCCATAGAGGCTCCACCTTTGTGGAGTGGGACCACTGTTGCTGTACGCCATTCTGTGGGCACATATCCTGTAGTGAGGCTGAGATTGTATAGCGGTTTTATTTGAGGGATTAGTTCCTCTTGTAGTTCATGTAGGACGCAACATGGGATGCCATCTGGTCCCATGGAAGCAGTGTTTTTTGCTTTGGAGAGGGCAGCCTTCACCTGAGCATCTGAGATGTTTGGGAGGCAGCCCTCTGCCGGGATAGATACCTGCTCTTTTGGGTGGGAGGGGGTGGAGAAGTTTGCACTGAACCTGTCTGTCAGGATATTGGCGATGTCTGTGGGTTCAGTGTATTTTTTGTCGTTTAGAATCAACTCAGAACAAGTCTGGGAGTTGCATCCCAGGTTTCTAACATAACTGAAAAAAGCCTTATGATTGTCTTTGGTGTCCTGTGCAATTTTTCTCTCGAAGCTGGCCTTGGAGGATTTTATGAGGGATCGTAATTTTTTGCTAGTACTGATCAGAGATGCCTTCCCTATTAGGGATTTTGCTCTATCATGTAGTAGCTTCCTCCTTCTGTTGTACAGTTTATTTATGGCAGGGGTCCACCAGACTGGACGCCTGCCTTTGGATGATTGGGTCTTGGTTTTGTTTGGGATAGCATGATCCATGCATTCCTGGAGATGTCCATAGAATGCATTTATATAGGATTCTGCAGTTTGGGCTGTAGTTTCCACTGGCCCTGGGGCCTTGAAGGATTCCACTTCAGTTTTGAGAAGTGAGAAGTTCGCTTTTGAGAAGTTTTTCACTGTGGTTTTCTGGGCTGGGGGTGGGGTTGGGATGTAGACATCCAGTGAAATTAATTTATGGTCTGATCTTACCAATGAGGGATATACTTCTGGTGTGGAGCATAGAGTCCCATGTTGGTAATGATCAGGTCTAGTATGTTGTCCCCTCTTGTGGGAGTGGTGACTAGTTGTTCCATAGCATTTGAGTTTATAATTTCCAGGAATCTTTGGGCAAGGTGCTGGGGCTTGAGTAGTGCTCCCAGTCAATGTTTGGTTAGTTGAAGTCGCCCAATATAATGGTGTTCGGAGAGATCTTCATGTTCTCCAATGTTTTCAGGAAAGCCGAATGGGATTCCTGACTTTGAGAGGGTGGTCTGTAGGATGCTATAAACTGAAAAGCAGTCTTGCCCACTGTTAGTTGCACATGGATGGTCTTCGATACTTCGTGCAATGCCACTAACCTGGAGGTGTGGATATCCTTGATAAATATGGAAACTCCCCCTCCTTTTGTTGTTCGGTCCGGGTTTTGGGGCCGAAAAGCATGATACGAGGTATAGCCTGGTAGTGCTGGGGTGCTCTCTGGAGCCTTGAACCAGGTTTCTGTCACTGCACAGATATCAGTGTTCTCCATACTGAGGAGAGCTTCGAGTGCGTGCATCTTGAGGTTAAGACTTCTGGCGTTTAGTAGCATTACCCTTAGTTTCTTGTTCCTTGTGCTGTCTATGGGGGTGGGTTTGACTTACTGTGTTAAACAACTGTCTGACAGAGTAGCCAGGAACATAATCCCGTGTTCTTACTGTGTTAAACAACTGTCTGACAGAGTAGCCAGGAACATAATCCCAACGTGTTCTTACTGTGTTAAACAACTGTCTGACAGAGTAGCCAGGAACATAATCCCAACATGTTCTTACTGTGTTAAACAACTGTCTGACAGAGTAGCCAGGAACATAATCCCCATGTGTTCTTACTGTCTGTAGGTTTCCTGAGGCATACAAATGCTGTACAAGCCGAATTCCTTTAAAATAAATCCAGTTTCCTCTTTTGTCACAGGAGCAGTATACATTTTCTAAGGCAATGGCCCATTTTTCTTCCATACAGAATTCACAAAGTTTAGGACAAAACAGGTTCTGTATCACAACAGTGTCCAGTACCTTACAATTCAGTTTGTACACATATTTCTCCTTGACTGAATTTGCAAAGACCTTAATCATTCCTTCTGCTGTTCACAAATTGTGACTGATTTTTGTAGTCAGCTGCCATAGCCCTTAACAACAGAGTAGAATATGGCCTCAGATGCACATTCGTAGGACAGGAAAAAAAATTACTTGAGTGCATTTTATTCATTTATAAGACTTTGTCCTCTTGCAGTCCTCTTTTGAAGCTAATGCCTCCTTCAGCTAAGTTAAATTCTCTCCTGCACTCTTGGCTGCTGCCAAAGCCATGCTCTTGGCTGTCTTGTGCTACTGAGCTCCATTGTTTACATTTTGCAAAGTGTTGCTGCCTTGATGGTCAGCAGTGCCTTTGTCAGGGAGTATCCTACTGTATAGAGTGACCCATTATTTTATGCAGTTGCCCCTTGTACTTAACACTTGTGATACCAGTCAACACTACAATAAAGCAATATCCTTGTGAAAATTCATGAACTCTACATCCTGCAACTAATACGTATCAAAAAAGAATCTTCAGTTCAGTGTGTCATACACTGTACTGTTTTATGCTGTGCACATGACCTGGAAGTAGGATGCCAGTGTGATGTGCACAAGTGGTCATGCACACCTCAACAAAAGGGGCAACATATTGCTCCGCACTCCATCAGGTAATCTCCTTTCCCTTGGTGCAGCAACCTTAGAGTTGCTTATAATCAATAGGAGGAGGTGGTTTATGGGGGCATTCCTTTCATAAGAAAGGAGCTGGTTTGGGGGACCCCCCCCAAAAAAAAAATCTTTGAAAAATGTGTGCAGATGCTACTTACTTTCTCATCTGAAATTGCATTTGCAATATGATCCTTTGCGTTAATGCCCGGACTCCAGAAAATACTGATTTGCAGGAAGAGAATAAAAATAACATGCATTCTTTTAATTAACCATTGATGTACAATGTATTAAATCTTTACTGCGCAAGTGGCACATGGCACTTTGCATTTGACACTGTTCAGTGTGGGATTTTTATTTCCAGAGTGGCACTAGGTTACCATCAATAACTGCCAGCTAGCAGGGCATCAGTTTAAGAAATGTGTACGGCTTTGTATGTAAAATGTATCCTTAATGAAGCAAGACCCTTTGCATCCCCTTTTTAAATAGGATTTATTTGGATAGAAAAAATGAACTTGCTTTGGAAACTAACAAAATCATATACTTATAAATTGCACTGATTTTATACTGCGTTTGTTCTACAGCACTTCCAGCAATCGTACAGGAGTACTGCCCATGGTGCACAGTAACAAGTCCTGCCTAAACCCTGAATATTCATGTTGATGTCTTCACCAGCCGCATGAATATTTATCGGGTATTTTGGTACTTGGCTTGAGGGAGAACTACAGTTATGTAATGTTTTTTACATTTTTGCACCCCTTGCAGATTAAACTCTGAGATCACACTACATTGATGAAAAGTGTAAATTGTATGCATGATGTCACCATCAAATCTGCACAAGCTTTATTTGAATACGACGACATGGCCTTTTGGGATGTCAGTCATGCAAGTGACGCACATGCCATGCCCACATCTGCGCAAACTGCTTCGGGAAGTACGCATGTACAGGATCACCACACTGCCTGCATAATTGTGTATTACTAAAATCCAATACCATTATTTTAAGTCCTAGTATTAGTTACATGAGCTAGAAAATGCCATAACCAGTACTGTTAAATCATTTATATGTTCTGTCCATAAGGTTTTTAACAGAAGCCTTGCCATTTAATTAATTAATTAATTAATGTATTTATTTTTTGTCATTTGATTACCGGGAATGTCCGACTTGGTAAAAGCCCATTTTCAATGGAGGCCTGGGGAGGAAAGCTCCAAATTATTATAAAACATTTTAAGAGCGAATCATTTTGCAATCTTCAGAAATAAAACAAAAACATCTGCAGTTTAATTATATAAAAAAAAAAAAATAGCAATAATATAAAATATTGCTTAAGAACTGATACTAGTTATTTGACAGGCAAAGTTTTCACAAGTGTATTACTAAATAGACTGAAAGGAGCAGCTGATGACAGAATCAGATGGAACAGACTGGATTTAGATCAGGTCAGTCCTGCACTGATGAGATATTTGCACTATAACAAATTATAGAAAAAACAACAGCTTGGAAGAAACCAGTTATTGTCAACTTTGTGGACTTCAAATAAGCCTTTGACTTTATACATGGACCATCACTATGGCACATCATGGCAGAATACAGGATTCCTCCAGAATTCATTACACTCTTTAAGAGTCTGTATCAAGACAGCAAGTGCACAGTTGGGGTGAATGCGTACAGTGACTGGTTTGTGGTGGTCACTGGTATACGACAGGGATGTATACTGTCTCCCTTATTATTCGCAACAGTTATTGATTGGGTCATGCGGAAAGCATTGCATGGAAACTGAGTGGGACTGAAATGGATCGATGCTGATTGCAGATTGATGATCAAGCTATGTGACTTGGACTTTGCTGATGACAGCTCTTATTGATGCAACGTGGAGTGGAATGCAGACAATGACCACATCAATGGAGAAATGGAGTGGAAAAGTAGGCCTCAAAATGAATCCTGACAAATGCAAAGTGTTGGTCAGCAAAGCATGGAATGACAAAAAAGACATAACAGCTGCAGGGTCAATATTAGATACGACAGGATATTAGATTTGACAGATACAAAATCTGGAGATCAAAAAACATTGCACTGTCCACAAGGTGTGAATTTGATAGAAGTAAGGAAGTGTAAGGAATGGAAAGGTACTTGTAGACATTTAGGGATATAGTTTATCCTGGTTTTGAGCAAGAACAAAGCCAGAATTTAGCTTGGAAGTCTTTCAGGGTGTGTTTGAAAGATGGGAGGACGGTTATTGACCTGATTGGTACATGGAAGGAGTTCTAGGCCTTGGCAACCTTTTATAAGTACAGACAATGACCAGCAGATTTGATAGGTTTGTAGGCAGGAGTTTTGGTCACTGGTTTGCAGTGACAACCTGGGAACATAGCTGTGTAGAATGTTTGTTTTTTAGTGGTGGAGAGGTAGATAGATGCTGGATAATTTTATTAGTCGTAAGAAGCAGTGTATATGTTTAATTCATGAGGCAGTGGTGGGATCTGAAAGGGGTATTTGTTGCAAATTTAGCAACTTTGTTATAGCTTTGTTCAGGTTTCAATTTTTGTGATGCCTGGAGGTTAGTAGGGATGGGAGTGCCATGAAGAGTGGAGAGGAGATGAGTAGTGCAGGTGTAGTTTTAGTTTTGTAGGTGAGAGAGGTTTTGGCTCTGTAAAGTATCCCTAGTTTTTTATCACTTTTTCTTGTGCACTTTTGTATATGCAGGTCAAATGTAACCTTATCTATCACTCCTAATAATTTGCTATGAAAAGTGACTTCAGTGGTTGTATTACCAAGACAGGATTTTAAATATATATTTTTTTCATGACAGGGATTGGGGGGGGCAGTAGTAGTTTGGTCTATTTGAGTTGAGCATGAGTTATGAGTTATAAAGTTATGCATCAGTGGCTGTTAAATGTTCCTGAGTAATTTTTTGGAGGTTTACCATGGTGTCAGATGTGCAAATGAGTGGAATCATCTGCAGATTGTATTAGGGTAGCATGCTGTGTTGCTGTATAGAGGGTGATGGTGAAAATGTTAGAGGAGGGAACCAAGGATAGACCCTTGTGGTACACCACTGGTGACTGGGAGGTAAGGAGAGTGTGTGGAGTGTCATTTTACTGACTGACACCTGTTGAACAAGTAGCTTTTAAGCCGTACAAGGGTGGGCTGAGAGAGACCTAGTAAGGACATTTGAAGTAGGTTTGCTGTGATAAACTATGTTGAAAGCTTTAGACAACTGTAGCAGTAAGGAAGAGAGTAGTTTGCCAGTATCACTATTTTTTTTTAAGTTAGAAGGGCAGTACTAGTACTGTGGGAAGGACAGAAGCCATGTTGTGTAGGGGGCTAGGAGTTCTTCTTGCAGGAGATAGTCTAGCAATTACTTTCAGATACATTTTTCAAGTATTTTGGCGAGGGGAGATGAAATTGCTATAGATCTAAAGTTGCTAATGTCTGTTGAATTTCCTCCTTTGTGCAGAGGGATAATGTCTGATTTTTCCCAGAGGGATTACTGGGTTAACCAATATGCAAGTACTGAGACAGGATCAACAATTGATTGCTGTTTTCAGCTACTTTCTTTGGAAGGTCATCAGCTTAAGTAGAGCATGACTTATGTTTGGGTAGTTTTTTATAGGATGTGGGCAGAGGTTTGATGGTGAAAGTGGATGTAGTGATATGTGGCTGTTGGGCAGGGCTGGGATTAATTGCTGAGGGAATCCTTGATCAGAGATGCTATACCATCTGTAAAATAAGAGTTGAACTTTTTTGCTGTTTCAAGTGGTAAGTTATTGGGAGAGGAGTTTGCATTGAATTTTTGGCCAGGATGCAATATTTCTTTAATGGACGTCCAAACTTTTTTAGGGTTGTGTTTAGTATTATTCTGAAAGCTATCACAGTGTCATTTTTTTGTCTTCATTTATTTGCTTTTTAGTACGATTGTGAAGAGCATACCAAAGTTTTCAAGATATTGAGGTGTTTTATATTTTTGCCATTCCTAATGTCTTTTTCCTGTCGTGTATTAGTATTCTACTATTTTTTTGACAGACAAATTTAATTATTTGTTTTTAGCCTTGCACCTCCTAGAAGAAAGAGATTTTTTACAAAATTTATAAAAGTTATATTGAATTCTGTTACAGCAACGTCTAAGGGGAGGAATTTTAGGAATAAGATGAACTAATGCTGTTATACACCCCTTTATGTATATACATATCGCATATTACAGTGCTCCTTCCTCTACAAGCACATGGTCATAGAGGTAATAACTAAACAATACTTATTTGTGCGGCCATCTGCATGTATTAAGCAAAAATTAAACATTGAAAAACGAGAACAGTTACGTGTAATGTGGTATTTAAAGCTCTCTAGTATTATTTCCTAAACCACACCATTTTCAATTTCTGTCTAATGAACAACTGAAACTAAATGGTGTGTGTGTGTGTGTGTGTGTGTGTGTGTGTGTGTGTGTGTGTGTGTAGATACATATGTAGATGATGCATTTTGAATTTAGTGTCACACTTAAAATTTTTGTGCATCTTAAATTCTATTGAATATTTTAAAATGATACCCATACCTAACCTCCTAGTGCAAGAAATCTGGACATAGCCTGACATAATGAGGAGACGAAGGCCCAAAAATATGGACAGGTTTCAAATATTGCTCTCATAATCTTAGAAAGTTGATATAATGACATGATTTGTCTTGGCATGCATTTTTCTAAAGAATATGAAGTCTGAAACTCGTGTATGTTATTGTCTAGTGACTTCAGTCCTCAGATCATCCCAGTGATTTGCAAGGAAACCACATATTTTCTGAGACACAGACCAAAAATATGAGGCAAAAATCTAGAATTTCTGTTCGAATCTCGACAGTTGAGAGGTGTGATGATATCCCACTTGATTCAGGGATGTAGAAACATAAACTGAACTAAAATGTAGTAGTATTGCAATAGACTGGCCCTAAAATTATATAACATATCAATGTTATAATGTACATTTTTCTTTGTCCACCAGAGTGTTCTCTGGTTATATATTCAGTCACACCCTACCCCCATTCCCATAATTTTACCAGACATTTTTTTCCTGTGTTTACCACTGTTTTTCCTGTACTACAAGCTGGGAAAACAAAAACTAACAGTAGGAACACTGTCTTAGTGAGTTGATTATTCCCAGGAACTAAAAATAGAAGTAATGCATATGCAGATATTACCGGGTGGCTAAACAAAGCTGGTTCTATCTCATTTTAAACTCTAAAGTAACATATTTTTCAGATTTACCCTTTGCTTTCTTTACTGTTATAAGGCATCAAATGTCAGACGTACCACAGTACCATGACACTGCTTCACCCTTTTTTCACTGAGTATCTCCAAGTCGATATCAAATTGTGCAGGTCACCAGGTGCTGTAGAGTCTTTGTCACTATCTTACCAGAGTGCGCGATGCAGAATGTCTCATGAGTTGCCCATAAGTAAGCAGTGTGCTTGTAATTGATGTGTTCTTATTGAAACTTGTCACTGTTGTACCAGAGTGAGCGATGCAGAACGTTTCATGAGTTGCCCATAAGTAAGCCATGTGCTTAGAATTGTTATTATTGAAGCTTGTCACTATCCTACCAGAGTGAGTGATGCAGAACACTTCGAGTTGCCCATATGTAAGCAGTGTGCTTGTAATTGATGTGTTATTATTGAAGCTCGTCACTATCGTACCAGAGTGAGCGATGCAGAACACTTCATGAGTTGCCCATAAGTAAGCAGTGTGCTTGTAATTGATGTGTTATTATTGAAGCTTGTCACTGTTGTACCAGAGTGAGCAATGCAGAACGTTTCATGAGTTGCCCATAAGAAAGCCATGTGCTTATAATTGTTATTATTGAAGCTTGTCACTATCGTACCAGAGTGAGCGATGCAGAACACTTCATGAGTTGCCCATAAGTAAGCAGTGTGCTTGTAACTGATGTGTTATTATTGAAGCTGCTCATTCTTAGATGTTGATGGGACGACATGGGTGTGGGAATGAGTTTGGGACCTACACAGTGCTGCACAAACTGCATGTTTTATTACTTAAAAATCTTTAACCTGTTAAAGGCTGTACCCAGAACTACTATTGGTCACTACATCCACACTGTTTCCTAGTACCAGTCTTACTACTCTGTGGCCAGTATAGCCATGGTAGTGATCAGTGACCTGTTAAACTAAATCCATGGTTGAGTCATCAGAAGCAATGCAGCAGAATGCAAGATTAGGAAACTGAGTAACAAATCCTTTGAAGTCTGCACTGGTAACTACACTCTAGGAGTAGACACTGATGGCCATTAGTTTGTTAAGCAATTCAAGCTAATCTACGAACTGCCCGTGTCCCATGTCCTTTACTTAAACATAAAACAGACTCAAGCACACATGAAAGGAATTGGGAGGACACAGCCTTGTAATTGTTTTATAGAGTTTAACTAGCTGAAATAGTTTAGCCCAGTAACAGCGAAGTCTGCAAGATGAAATTTTTCACTGTGTCTTTGCTAATAATCAGTGTGATTCATAAATGTAACTTTCAGTTGCCTAAAAACATGTAAGAACCTAATGCAATTCATGAAAATGTTTAAACTCCCTGAACTGTTCTCCTACTGCCTATGTGGAGGAGTGTTGACAACAGGAACAAAGGCCTTTGAAGAAAAGTATGGACATGTAGCCAAAAATGTCAACATCTAATTAACATAAGATTTGTATACCAAGGAGTACATAGCTCTTCCCGTTTCCCGTAGGAATGTGGGATCCTGCTCAGAAACACGTGTTTTTAAAAACACAGTGATGACAGTGATGAAGTATCCATTATCAAAGAGACATTCTAAAATCTGTAGACATTAGTAAAATGCAGTACAAGGTTATTTTTTTTTCTGAAAAAGTAAGATATACCTTCTCTTCTTTCTTTAAATTATTAGTGCCACTAGTATGTTGATCCTGTAGGGTGATTTTCTGTCTACTAGACAGCTTAAAAAATCATATAGGTTCATACTAGGCTATCTGCCCTAGGGCATTTATAAGCCTAGCCAGAATGTGTTTGGCTTTCGCCACCCATTTTAAATTTATTTTGCTATGCCCTTTTTCGAGGTTTGTATACTGTGCCTCTGTCTAACAGTGACACAGAAGTGATACCCGGGGTAAACCTACGATCTCCCATCCACTCATCAAGATTCCTCTTGAAGAGAGTCAATGAGGGACTCTGCCTAACCTGGACTGGGATTTTATTCCAGAGTGAAGGGAGCCTCTGGGTTATGAATCTGTCCCTCCAGCATGTCCTATTTATTTCAGTGCTGAGGTTCAAGTCTCTCGAGCACGTAGCTCGATGGGATTTGGATTTTCTGAGGTGCAGCATGTCCATTAATTCCGGGTTGGACATGGCTTTATACGTCAGGCACAGATCGCCTCTGAACAGGCGGTATGCCACTGAGTAGATGCAGTGAGGGGGAATTCAGAAAGTATTGCAAAGTGGTAAATCAAGCCTGAAAATAGGGACATACCCTTGCACATGGTATACCTACTTTTAGAGGTAAGTCGGGCCTGAAAATAGGAATATTCTTCCATAACAGAGACTGTTGAAAGGTATGCATGTACCACACCATCCCATCCAGTTTACAGCCATGTAAATTAGAGTAAGTCTGGCAAAATTTTATGGCGATCTTGTTGCAAACCACAAGCAGGAAAATGAGACCTCACAACCAACCCATTATAACAAATACTACAGAAAGCTGCTCCCAATTCTGAAGTTATGTAACTGGTGATTTCAGCCAACAACCTGATTCCAAAAGACTTTATCTTTGTGTAAATAATGTACTCTGGTGTAAGCCTGCCCCGGTTCAAAAAGACATGCTCTTGGAGTAAGTGACCTACTGTGGTGTAGAGGTGTGCCTTACAGATAGGCCTTACACCAGAGTGAGTCACTTACACCAAGACCAAGTCTTTTCAAGTATGGCCCTTTATGTATTACAGTGTTAAATATTATTGTACCAAGGAGAGATGAAATTGTGTTCAGGGAACAGAAATTCGCTGTCTGGAAGCACTGTGAATGTTGCAACGGAAATTTAATTCCACGGTTAAGATCTATTGGAATATTTAGATGTCTAGTGGTAAGAATACTTACCCTAAAAGCAGGATTTTCCAGACAGCCATTCACTATTGGTATAGGTCCTTGCTTAACCTTCATCCTTTATGACAAAATGCTGCAACTGTAATACAGACTGTATAGCTCAGTGTGCTAAACACATACTAGTCCACTCCATCCTCCTTGTTGGACAGATATTAGACCAATTCTTAATATTTATTAAAAAGAATAAGTCACCCAGCAACTGTTTCCATGACTGTGTGCACAGGCAAGTCTGTCTAGCATCTCAAGTTTGGGGTGAAAAAGCTGAGAGTGATTAACCTTTTCATAATGGAGAACAATCCCCCGGTCAGTAACATTGCCTCAATGGCGGGAGTGAAATACTTCAGATAAAACTGAAAAAAAAAAAAAGAAACTGACCGTAATCAAGTGAAAAAAAGAAACTGCTAAAACAGGCAAGGCCATACCTCTCAACTTCTTAGTAGAAGAAATCTGGACAAAGCCTAAATATTGGGGAGTAGATTTTAAATATCACTCTTACAAGTTGTTAGAATAACGGGATTTGTCTTGGCATGTATTTTCTAAAGGATGTGAAGTCTGAAACTGAAATGTATGTCATTATTTATTCATAAGAGCATTTATTTATTCATAAGAGCATTGCCATCTTTCTCATTAGTAGCATATAAGGACTATAACCTTTTTATGCAGGAGTTTATGAAAAATGGACAAAAAGTGACATAAAAGCACAGATGAAGATATTGGTTATGTTGGGGGTTACTCACACTCCTGTCTAGAGCATTAATCCCTTGGAATTTGCTCTTGGGGCCAATTCTAACCAGTGAAGAGTAAATTGCAGTATAACCTTTCTAAAATCTTGCTTTGTATATGTCTGTCTACTTGTCTGTACTTCTGCTAATCCATTTATTTTCTCTCTCTTCAATGTCTGGATGTCTGTTATTCAGTAGGTGTACTGTTGTGTCATGGTTTGTGAAGTAAAACATGTGCTTGTGCACTTGAACGTTTTGGTGCCCTGATCTATAAAATAGACACAACTGAGCACTTTAAAATGCATTAGGTGTAAACATTTTATTATTTTAAGAATCCAGTACTACAAAGACAAGATAAGATGTACAGTGTATTGTAATGTGTCACAGGCTATTTTTTAATACTGATAAGATTTTTTGGCATAATAATGAATAAGAGTAACTTGAATTCTATTCAAAGGTAAAAAGGGGACTTGAAGTGGAATCGAAACTCTGTTTTCCCTTAAAGGGGGCAACCCACACATACACTTCCAGTATAGTGTTTTTTTTATGCCCAATTAGCCCTCTGTGCCATACCCATTAGAAAATATTTTTCTTTCATTTATTGATGGTCATGGTTCCAAAAGCGGTCATCACATTCTCTGTTTCCACTAGTAGATATTCTAGACATTGTCAGTGCTGCCTAAGGTACAATAATCTTGAAATGCATATTGCACAAGGAAATTGAAGTAAAATTGATGCTGTAATATGCAACTGTTTTTCTGCTAGCATATTTCCATGTTTTACAGCATTTGATGTCATTGTCTTGTAGTATGCAGCATATATGCTGTATAGGAAAATTTAAGCACACAATATACAAAAAAAATAATGAAATAAAACCGCACACTGGCAGCAACATTTGCAAGAACATACCAAATAAAGATGCAGTGCCAAAAAAGCAAACTAAAATAAACTTTTTAATGAGTGCTTTCATTCAGTAAATAACCAAACTTCTTCAGACAAAGGACACTCAGCCCCATCATTCTTATACATACATTGAGGAAATTGGGTATCAGCATGAACAGGAAACAACCAATCCACTAACAACATCATCATCTTCTTTCGGCTGTTCCCGTTAGGGGTCGCCACAGCAGATCATCTGTTTCCATTTCTTCCTGTCCTCTGCATCTTGCTCTGTCACACCATCCACCTGCATGTCCTCTCTCACCACATCTATAAACCTTATCTTAGGCCTTCCCCTTTTCCTGTTACCTGGTAGCTTCATCCTTAGCATCTTTTTCCCAATGTACTCCGCATCCCTCCTCAACACATGTCCAAACCAATGTAATTGTGCCTCTCTGGCTTTGTCTCCAAACCTTCCAACCTGGGCTGACCCTCTAATATACTTATTCCTAATCCTGTCCACCCTCGTCACACCCAGTGCAAATCTTAACATCTTTAATTCTGCCACATCCAGCTCAGACTCCTGCCTTTTTGTCAGTGCCACTGTCTCCAACCCATATAACATAGCTGGTCTCACTACCCTCTTGTAGACCTTCCCTTTCACTCTTAAAGGTACTCATCTGTCACAAATCACTCCTGACACTCTTCTCCATGCACTCCATCCTGCCTGTACTCTCTTCTTCACCTTTCTTCCACACTCACCGTTACTCTGAACTATTGAGCCCAAGTACTTAAACTCATCCACCTTTGCCACCTCTACTCCTTGCATCCTCACCATTCCTCTATCCTCCCTCTCATTCACACACATATATTCTGTCTTATTCCTGCTGACCTTCATTCCTCTTCTCTCTAGAGCATATCTCCATCTCCCCAGGGTCTCCTCCACCTGTTCCCTACTCTCACTACAAATCACAATGTCATTTGCAAACATCATAGTCCACGAGGACTCCTGTCTGATCTCGTCTGTCAACCTGTCCATCACCATTGCAAATAAGAAAGGGCACAGAGCTGATCCTTGATGTAACCCCACCTCCACCTTAAATGCATCCGTCACTCCCACTGCAGACCTCACCGCTGTCACACTACCCTCGTACATATCCTGTACCACTCTTACATACTTCTCTGACACTCCTGACTTCCTCATACAATACTACAATACCACAACTCCTCTCTAGGCACCCTATCATATGCTTTCTCTAAGTCTACAAAAACACAATGCAATCTGATAACAACACTAATTAATAAATAAAAACTACATTCATTAATCAGCAACCTACCATGTTACATCAAGACTGGCCATAAAAACTCATA
This sequence comes from Protopterus annectens, assembly GCF_019279795.1. Lineage (NCBI taxonomy): Eukaryota > Metazoa > Chordata > Ceratodontiformes > Protopteridae > Protopterus > Protopterus annectens. The sequence continues at coordinate 275,808,006 of NC_056743.1, forward strand.
ATAAATCGTATCAAACTTTTAAGTTTAAACAAAAACTAGAAATAGATATCATATCATTAAGGCCAGGTGGGGAAGTGGTATTCAAAAAAATCTGCTACCACATCTCCTTTTGTTCCAAAACTAGTTACCAGGGGCGACCCCGTGGGTCCCTGTTCATCTGCTGTAAAACTGCAAACTTGAAAAGATGATCAGGAAATAAACTAATATGTTTATACAATGCACTAGTAACATTTTCCTGGGAAATTTACATGTGCTCATAAATCCTTTGGGCCAATTTACATTTGGTTTTACCAAGTGCTACATTGCATACAATTTGCAATGTAGACAACCCCCAGAGAGTAGCAACTAAATTTGCCAGGAATGACAATGTTTTTATTCCTAACCTTAATCTCGGGAACACAGTTGATGTCTACATTGATGGCACATGCTGCATTGAACCATCCTGCCATTATGTTTGTTGAATCCAGTCCTCTCTAAAATATTCCTCAGGTTAGGGCCCCTTCTATAAACAATACTGGGATGGTCACCTAGACACTCCCAAATGTCCTGATCACTTGTGATCAAATCCCAGTTCTTAAGTAAAATATCAGAAATAAGGGAACTATTGGTATAATAAGTATTGACAAAAGGGCAAAAGATGTTCCTGGTCCTCATGTTGGGCATAAGAGCAGTAGGTCCCTCACCCATGGAACTTTTAAACCACATTGTCACTACCTCAGGCGTCCTTTAACCCATCAAGACCATAAACATCCGCAGGTCAATAATTTGTCTGTAATAATGGTACATAAAAAATTGCTACGTTTCAATATCACTTCATTTTTGATATTAAGTAAAAGGTTAAGTGGATAACCCCTATTTGTAAACATACACTGTATATGGTTACACTCTCTTTGATAAAGTCATCAAAATCAGATCCCATACATGCCAGCTGACCCTTAACTACCCCACGCTTGGTGTGTTGAGGATGGCTACTAGAAAACTGTAGATGACTATTTGAGTGTGTCTGTTTCCTATAAATGGTAGACTTTAAACTGTTATTCCCAGGAATTTTAGCAACACAAACATCTAAATAGGCAATACATTCTGAATCAATGGTATATGTAAATTTTAAAAAGGACACAGTGCTGTTGATATAATCAATAAACAAAGGGATGTCTTCAAGTGGTCCAGTCCAAGCAACAAACAGATATCTAAATATTTAATATACATAGAAATGTGTGAATAAAAAGGGCTAGAAAACAAATATAGAGATTCCCACAGACATAATGATATTAGCAAAGAGGAGGCCACAGGCAGACCCCATAGCCACCCCTTTAGCTATTTGAAAATCTGCCCTTCAAAGTTTATATAAATATTAGTTAACACTAATTCCATTTAAATGATTAAAGGTGTTAACTTTATCTTTATCATGATACAAGAAATCAGACAAAAATTCTGAAAAACCACTCTAGCTCAACCCCATGAGGAATACAACTAAATAAATCTTTTAACATCAGTAGTTATGAAAACATCATTGTTAAAAGGAACCAAAAGGTTACATAAAGACAAAAAAATGCCAAGAATCTCGACATATATGAGGGATATTCAAAACATCCTGCTGTAACTGAAGAAATCAGTCAAGCGTGCGATTATAACAAGATGTTCATCATGCATACAGCTGCAGTCATAACAGATGGGTTCTCCTGCCGTCAGGCGGGTCCTCAGTCGGCCAAATTCCAAAGTCTAGGTCCGGCGTCGGTTGTCGTCGCTTCTTCCCTGACGTCAGTGCGACAGGGGTATAAAGGAACCAGCCGACGCCATTTTCTTCAGTCTCTGAAAATTTTGAAACCGAAGTCGTCTTGAAAGCTAAGTACCCCGTTGGGGAAACTTTTCTTGCCTCAGACCGATGTCAGACAAAGTTAATAATTGTATTTCTTGTGGGAAGCAAATACCGCATAAGGATTTCCATTCCCTCTGTATACCTTGTTTAGGCCCAGACCATGACGTCTCGGTCTGTCGCTTTTGTGCTACATTCAACAAACGCACCATTAAGCGTCGGGCGGAGTTCACCCAGCATTATTTTGGAAAAACATTTAACTATATTATGTCATCGGATACTCCTACTCCAGTTTTGTCTAAAAAACACAAAGATAAGGACCGACACACGAGGTCCGCGGCCTCTACCGACACCATGCCAAAGCCGACTACACGTGGTCCGGTTCTCAGCGTGGCACCTACGCAGCCCCTGACTACCGACGACACTTCTTTGGCGGTGTCTCCTGTGCCCGAGGTCGCAGGCTCCTCGGCCCACACCCCGACTACAGATACCGAAGCCACTCTTGGCGTTGAACCTCAAAATGTGGACAGGTCTACCTCCACTCAAGGTGTCTTCAGACCTTCCTCTTCTTTCTCCATCAAGGCTTTCACTAAGTCTAAAGCAGCCATGCACTCTAAGAGACAAGCTACACAGGGCCCATCTCCAGGCCCCATGCCTAAAAAACAGATGCTTAAAATGGCTGAGGATTTAATTACTCTTATCAGGGGTTCTCAACCCCCACCGGACAAAAGGCCCAGAGTGGAGGAAGAATCCCCCTCCTCTGATCAGGGCTCCATTATTTCAGAGCACTCTGATGATCAGGAACATTCTTACTCCCCTTTTGAAGACTCTGATGCGGAGGAGTCCATTCCTTCTGTATCCCCCCCAGAGGATTACTCATTTGGGGAAACTTTGCATACCTTAAGGGAACACTTCCACTGGGAAGGCCAAGATTATTCAGATTCCAAGAAAAGGCTTAGGGAATTTCTCTTGCTACCTCAACACAGGCCTCTGGCTATACCTCCTGTCTTGGACATCCTAGATGATGTTTACTCGGAGGCCTGCCTTAACCCGGACTCTCTGCCTCCAGCCCCAGTTAAGCCTGACAGGTACTACAGGGTTCCTGACTCACACCAATTTCTATACAAAAGCCATGCTGCTGACCCAGAAACCATCTCACAGGGCCCCAAGGGAGTTAAGGCATCCACTGCTAAAAATCCATTACCTTCCGAGAGAGATTCCAGATCCTTAGAAAGGTGGGGAAAAAAGGTATATACCTCTGCTACCTTAACCATGAGGGCCTTAAACTGTCAGTTCCATATGCTAAAATACCAACAGTTTTTGTTATCACAATTGAAAAGTAAAATGTCACAACCTGAGCAACCAGACTTGAAGGAGTTGCAGGATTTGATGCATAGTGCAGAACAAGTGGGTAAGCATACCTTACAATGTGGTTTTGATGCTCTAGAGGCCTCATGTAGAGCTGCTGTTACAGGATCAGTCATATGTAGACATGCCTGGCTCAAGGAACAAACCTTGCCTGATCATGTCAAAGCTAAATTACTAGATGCCCCTCTTCAAAAGTATGTATTATTTGGTGCTAATGCTGAGGAGGTATTAAGGAAAATGGAGGAAAAGGCTAAATCAATGCAAACTTTGAAAGATTTTCTACAGGTACAACCCCCACGTTTCAGTAGAAATTGGCCTTCCAAAAATTGGTCCTTTCCAGCCACAGACAGACCCCAAAGAGGCAGATACAGGCGCCCGAGGGGCAGAGGACAATCCCAAGGATCGTTTAGAGGCAGACAATGGCAAGCTCCTACACAAAGAGGTGGTGAGGATAACTCGCAATCATTCAGAAAGCAAACCCAATGACTTTCCCCTTTGCATGCCAAGCAAGACTCAAATGGCAGCCCCCTTAGGAGGAAAGCTGGCATTATTTTCAAAAAATTGGCATATTGTCACAAAAGACAAATGGATCCTGGACATTATAAACGGAGGCTGCAGATTCCATTTTCACACCATTCCAAAAATGAGAGGCGTGCCAAACCTGCCACGCAATCAAAGGGCAGAGGCACAAAGGCAAATTACAGATCTCATAGACATGAAAGCTATTCAAGAGGTACCTATGCACGAACAAGGTCAAGGTTTTTATTCCAGGCTATTTCTGGTACCAAGGAAGGGAAAAGATTGGAGACCTATTTTGGGCCTATCCATCCTAAACACATTTCTACTCGTACCAAAATTCAAGATGCTCACTCTTCAGCAACTTCTTCCCATGCTGGGCAAGGAGTCTTGGCTGGTAACATTGGACCTCAAGGAGGCATACCTGCATGTCCCAATCAGACAAAATTGCAGAAGGTACCTCAGATTTCTTGCAGGTTCAACCCATTATCAGTTCTATGCATTGCCCTTTGGCTTATCTACTGCGCCCAGAGTATTCACGAAATGCCTGGCATCAGTAATTGCCTACTGCAGACTTCAAGGGATACAAATATACCCCTATTTGGACTACTGCCTGATCCAAGTGGACAGCAAGCACATTCTTCTGAAACATCTGGCTTATGTAATGTTGTTGAACTCTCTGGGATACACAGTCAACAAAAAAAAATCAAGGTTAATACCCTCTCGGAAGATAATTTTCCTGGGTGCCAACTTGGACACAAACACCCAGATGGCCTACCTCACGCCAGAGAAGCAGGGGCAACTAACTCAATACTTCAGAGCACTAGCAAATTGCACCAGGCTGACTGCAAGGAAAATCCTGCAGGCTCTGGGATTCATGGCATCTTGCATCTTGCATCTTACTAATCCCATGTGCAAAGCTGCATATGAGGAAACTTCAATGGTACCTGAAAAACATATGGTCTCAACACAGCCACAGTTTGGAAACAATAATACCTAATTCCATGTCTGCAAAAGGAATTTCTGTGGTGGGCTCAAGCATGCCAAACAAACACAGGTCTTCCATTCAGCAAGCCTCAAGCAAATCAAGTCATCACAACAGACGCCTCGGACTATGCCTAGGGGGCGAACATGACAGATCGGTGCAGGCAGGGCAAATGGACCCAAAAAGAAAAGCACCTTCACATCAATCAAAAGGAAATGCTAGCAGTAATAAATGCTATTATAGCTTTCAAGGACCTTCTACAACCAGGTCAACTATTGATAAGAATGGACAACACCACAGTTATGTGGTACATAAACAAACAGGGAGGAACACATTCATACCCCCTATGCAGACTGGCCATGTCACTTCGGAACATGGCCATGGACTTACAAATCGAACTACAAGCACAGTACTTGCCAGGCAAGGAAAACACGCTGGCAGACAACCTAAGCAGGAATATGACAGATACACACGAATGGAAATTGCATCCAAAAGTTTTTACAGAAATAATCCAAGAATGGGGAAGGCCAGACATAGATCTCTTTGCCTCCCACAAAAATCACCAATTGACAAAATTCTGCTCAAGGATTTTCCATCCAAAGGCCTGGAGAGTGGATGCTGTCTCTTTCAGTTGGACATCAATGACAGTTTATGCCTTCCCACCTCTTCCTCTGCTGCCCAAAGTTCTATTGAAAACCAGAGCAGACAGACCAAAGATGATTCTCATTGCTCCGGACTGGCCAAGGCAACACTGGTACCCATTCCTGAGGAGCCTGACTCATTCCCCACCATGGACCCTGCCTCTAATGCCTCTTCTTCTGACTCAGCACAGCTTCAAAACTCTTCACAGCCAGCTAAAAACACTCAATCTAGCCGCATGGAAGATTCCTTAGCATCACAACAGACCCTACTCTCCAAGGAGGTGCAGGATGTCATTTTGGAGGCCAGAAGGCCGTCAACTAGAAAAGCTTACTCCGCAAAATGGAAACTGTTTTGTGTCTAGAATGAGAAAAAGGGCCAGGATCCTGGAAAACTGAATTTACCTCAAATACTACAGTATTTAGCTGAGCTGCTAAGCAGTTGACTTTCATTCTCCTCCATCAAAATCCATGCCTCAGTCATTTCTGCAGAATACAACACTGATCCACCCTTATTCTCTCACCCTCTCTTAAGACAGTTCCTCAGAGGGGCTAAGAATCTAAGACCCCCAAGGAAACAACCAATACCTGCTTGGGATCTCAATTTCATTCTGGAAAAACTGACCTTGTCTCCCTTTGAGCCAGCTGCCTCATCAGATTTGCAATATTTGTCCTGGAAAACAGCTTTCCTTCTGGCTATTACCTCAGCTCGTAGAGTTTCAGAACTACAAGCTCTCATGGCTGTGCAGCCATTTATCATCTTCCATCAGGACAGAGTTTCCTTACGAACCAACCTGTCCTTTATGCCTAAAGTGGTATCCAGGGTAGCTTTGAATCAGGCCATATACATACCTACCTTTTATCCTAATCCTCAAAACAAAGGGGAGAGATTACTACATTCCTTGGACATCCACAGACAACTGTTATTATCTGGACAGAACAAAACCTTTCAGAAAATCAGAACAGCTCTTTGTGTCCTATGCTGTAGGAGCTCAAGGAAAGCCAATTTCGAAACGGACAATCTCAAAATGGATAGCCCACTGCATATGCTTTTGCTATTCCTTTCATGGCAAAACTGTACCTACAGGCATCATATCTCACTCCACAAGGGCCACAGCTACCTCTGCAGCTTTCCTCAGAGGAGTTCCAACCAAAGATATTTTGGAAGCAGTCACTTGGAGTTCTGTGCATACCTTCTCCAAGCACTACCACCTACCACTATACTCCAAAACTAGAGCAGGCTTTGCCACTGCAGTCTTGCAGGGCATCCTGGCTCCTCCTAGTTCCACCTAGTGCCTACCACCCCTTTCTTAGCTTTGGGATTCTACTCATCTGTTATGACTGCAGCTGTATGCACGATGAACATAGTACAGTTTTGTACCTACCATAAATGTAGATGTTCGAGTGCTAATACAGCTGCAGTCCAGGTTTCCCCTCCTTCCCCTCTTGGGACAGGCCTATAGGCTAACACATCCTCATACAACCTGATTGGGGTATTCATTTATGATGTATTTGCTTGCAACTACTGTATTTTGATTATATTGCACTGCTTTATTACACAAATTTATGTATTGCCTTCCTTCTGGGGGCACCTGACATCTGGGGCAAGAAAAACTGAAGAAAATGGTGTCGGTTGGTTCCTTTATACCCCTGTCGCACTGACGTCAGGGAAGAAGCGACGACAACCGACGCCGGACCTAGACTTTGGAATTTGGCCGACCGAGGACCCGCCTGACGGCAGGAGAACCCATCTGTTATGACTGCAGCTGTATTAGCACTCGAACATCTACATTTATGGTAGGTACAAAACTGTACTTTTTAGACCACCCTGAGTCCACTGTGGAACATAGGGGAGGATCTTGAAGAACCTGATGTATTTTAGGGACGACGAATATAGTCAGAATTTTTGGACAGTCAATGCTCACATTGTATTCGTTTGGTGAAATTTGCCCCTGTGATAATGTATCAAAAAATAACCTATATTTTTATATGAAAGATTCACTTCATTCATAGATGCTTCAATGTACATGTCCTTGTATAAAACTTTGTAAATTCGTTGAACATAATCCAACTGTTCCATCACCACCCTTTTGTCACTACTTATTATAAGAATAGTTCCCTTATTTCTGATATTTTATTTAAGAATTGGGATTTAATCACAAGTAATCAGGATTTTAGGGAGTGTGTAGGCGACCATCCCAGTATTGTTTATAGAAGGGGCCCTAACCTGAGGAGTATTTTAGAGAGGACTGGATCCAGCAAACATAAATGGTAGGATGGTTCAATGTGGCAAATGCCATCAATGTAGACATATTGTGTCCCCGAGGTTAAGGTTAGGAATAAAAACATTGTCATTCCTGGCACATTTAGTTTTTACTCTCTGGGAGTTGTCTACATTGCAAATTGTATCACTTTTTATGTTGGTAAAAACGTAAATTGGCCCACAGGATTTATGAGCACATGTATGGTATTTCTCAGAAAAAAGTTACTAGTGCATTGTATAAACATATTAATTTATTTCTTGAACATGTTTTCAAGTTTGCAGTTTTACAGCAGGTGAACAGGGACCCATGGGGTGGTCCCTGGAAACTAGTTTTGGAACAAAAGGAGACGTGGTAGCAGATTTTTTTGAATGCCACTTCCCCACCTGGCCTTAATGATATATTTATTTCTAATTTTTTAAAACATTTGATAGGATTTATTATGAGTTTTTATGGCCAGTCTTGATGTAACATGGTAGGTTGCTGATTTAATGAATGTAATTTTTATTTATTAATTAGTGTTGTTAATGGATTGGTTGTTTCCTATTCATGATGATACATAATTTCCTCAATGTATGTTTAAAAGAACAATGGAGTTGAATGTCCTTTGTCTTTAGAAGTTTTGGTTATTTATCTAATGAAAGCACTTATTAAAAAGTTTGTTTTATTTATTTATTTTTTTTTGGCACTGCATCTTTATTTATTTGGTACGTTGTCACAAATGTTACTGCTCTGTGAAAATTATCTGCATTAACATTTTAAATATTTTCAACAAGGTTTATATTATTTCTGAGTTTGATAGGTTTGGTAATTGTACATAATTTATTTTTCTATTTATTTTTGCTGTTTGTACAACTTGGCCTATCCTAGTGCATAGCTTCCAGCCATGGAAGTACAGCATTGATATTCTCATGTATACTAATAAGTTAACTGTCACAGTGCACATCCATGTAGATGGGTATAGTCTAAAAACACTCGTAATAGTAACAGGTTGGAGGTAATCACAGTTCAGTTTGCATTGTGACTTATTAACCATCCTAATACTTAGTGCATTGTGTATCTGGACAACCATATCTTTTACTAGGTATATTTATGAAACCGTGCTAAATTTACCTTAGTTGGTCATTTTTGAGGGTCAGCTGGGCAGGGAGATGATTTTTCTCTAGTTCTTCAGTGAAGGATATTAAAAGCATGTTGTAAAATATTAAGATGTCCGTGGTGCACATCTACATAACCCTCCAACAGACACACAAGTACACAAGCTAGTTTGTGTGGCTGCTGTGTGTGAGTGCTGTAGCATACTCCATCAAAAAGTGCAATGTACATCATGACTTTTTAAATTTGCATTTGGTTACTGGGACATGCAAAACTTTTCAGCACAGGTTCTGGATAAAGAGCTCCAAAAATACTTTTAGTAAGAGAAAGATAGAGAGTATAGCATACATGTTGCAAATACGAACAGTACTTGAAATCTAGTGATTACAGATTCATTCTAGAATAGATGGTATTCTGTAAATGTATAATTTTATAAAACTAGTTTGCGTCAACACACATAAGAGTAAACAGCTGAAGATTGTATACATCCATTTGTGAGTTCAGGGATCATGCGGCAATGTAAGGAGGTACTAGAAAACAAATCTCTATCAGCTGTTGCAGCAAAACTCTCAAAAAGAAATGTTAAGTGAGAAATTATAACACTTCTCATTAACAGTGTGATAGAAAAGAACAGATATTTTAGTCCATAGCATCCTGTCTAGGTCCTGTGTTGATTAAAAAAAAAACCTGTATTTTTTAGCAGTCCAAGTTTATGGTACGGTACATTTTTTGAAATATTTTACTGAATTTAACATAAGTATCAATTATCACATTAAAATACAAGATTGAAATAGAACAACATTAACAAACAATATAAACTCCAATATAAACTCACAAGAATGTATCCAGGGAATCCAACAATAAAACAACCAACGATCAAAAAACAGCTCCCCTGAACAAAACACCACGATCCACAATATCCAAATCCTTTATTAAATAGAGTACATAAGCAATAGGTTAAGCGCTTTCATCTACTCAACGTAGATTTCTTCAGAACAACTAATATACTCAATACTACACTTTAAATACTTTCTAAAAGACCGCCAAAAACTAATTACCTAACCAATCAAGCATTCACTAAAATTTAAAAACACAGAACAACAATCTCATTTTTATCATATAAACTGATGAATAATTATATAATTAAATAAAATTCATTAATATAATACTAAAACAAATCAGAACCTTCATAAATTTCTCTTAAATACAAAATATGAATATAGATAAATACCTAAAATTCCTACTAATAAATATAATGTATTCCTATGTGTTAAGTTGATAAAATATATACATAAAAGACTAACAACAACATTTAATCCATTCATATACCATAGTTTAATTTCTTAATAAAGGTTTGGTGGGAATATACTCATTGATGCCTGGTGGACTGGCTGCATTCAGTCTGATCTGCCATTGAATCTCTTTCTCCCCTAGGATAGATTTGATGTCACACCCCCTAGGATTACTCCTAACCACTTCTAGAATGGCAAATTTAAATGAGTTACAGCCCTCACTCTCTACCAGGTGCCTATATAATGCATTATTCTTGTCCTTCTTCTTAATGCAGTATGTATGGTCATATATTCTATTGAGTAACTGTCTGTCAGTTTTCCCAACATAAAAGCTAGGACAAGACATACATTTTCCCAGATATACTATATGTTGGGTCTGACAATTTCCTTTTTTGAAAAATATTTTACTTTTGATGTTATTGTCCAAGTGCGGACTGTCAGTCTGTAAAATAAATGAGCATTGATTACAGTGTCCACATGGCTTAGTCCCTGTCACACTTTTATTCCCATCATTATAACGGTTATTAGTTTTAACCTCAATCATTCTCTTTAAATTCATCCCTGTTTTATAGACGAAGGTAGGTTTATCTCCTATTTTGTCACAAATCCCTTCGTCGCAAGTTAGTATATTCCAGTTGGTCTCCAGAATATTCCTAATTTCTCCCACATGTTGTCCATACTGTAGTATATAGGCCTTTTGATAATTATCTCCTATTTGTTTTTTATTAATCTGATTGTGTGGTATAAATTCCCTCCCCAACAAAGGTGGATATTTATTTCCCCATTCGTTAGTCACATATTCAGTGACATCCTTAACCATTGATGATGGATAGCCCCTTTGACTGAACAATTGACCAATAAATTTCATTTCTTCAATCATGTCATCCTTTCTGGAAGTCATTCTGGCTGCCCTAATACACTGCCCTTTCAATATACTTTTTTTCTGCATATGTGGATGATTACTTGAGTATTCCAGATAGGCATTACAGAAAGTGTCTTTCCTGTATATCTTGGACTGGAAAGTAGTTCCATCACTAAAAATGTATGTATCTAGATAATTGATACCTATCTTACTAGTATTATGTGTAAATTGTAAATAGGAAGTGGTTCCATTAATATATTCTATGAATCGTATCAAATTATTCTCCTTTCCTGTCCATAAAATAAATAAGTCATCCAAATATCTGACATAACAAGCCATTTGCTCCATCCATGGAGAATGTAGGATGTATTCCTCCTCCCAATCTAAGAGAACCATGTTTGCATAAATGGGGGCACATGCTGCCCCCATAGCAACCCCAGATGTTTGTTTAAAGTACTCTTCTTCAAAAAAAATATAGTTGTTATCAAGAACCAGGTTCATAAATTCAGATAGGAGGTCTATCTTATCCCATTCTAGTCCACTATGCTTGTTCAGACTATTAATAAACCTATTCATACCTTCCGTCCTAGGTATACATGAAAATAAATCTTTTATATCAATTGTAACAAAAAGTAAATTCATATTCCATAATTCATGTTTAAACTTCCCAAGAAATTCCCAAGAATCTTTGATTAAATGTGATATCTTGGGATAAATATGTTTTAACCATTGATCAACTACCTTACCAAAAGGGAAGGTTTTGCTACGACTTCCAGAAATAATAGGTCTAAATGGGGGGGGTCATGAATGCTTTTGTGTACTTTGGGTATCCCCGTGATAGTTGCTAAAGGGGGTATTCAACCTTTAAAAAGTTGTATAAGTCCTGAGTAATACGTTCATCCAATAGAAATTCTTCCAGATACAAGTCAATCCTTCTATGGGCTATATTAATCTGATTTAGTGCGGAAACCTCATATTGGTCAGATGTATTTAAAATATCAAATATTCTTTGTATATAAGTGTCCATATCAAACAAGACTACACCTCCCCCTTTGTCGGGTGTCATGATTCTGATATTGTAAATATCACAAAGTGTAGTTAAAATAGCCTCGTCAGTAGAGCTCCAATTACTTCTATATCTATCTTTCTGTACATGTTTATATAATTCATAAATTTTCTTACTGACTACTTTTTCAAAATTGATGAGAGTATTATACATGGGGGGGGGGGGGTAAAAGTACTTTTCTTCCTCAGACCACTCATATTCATGGTTCCGGGGTTGGACTCCCGAAAAAATATACCCAGATTGAGCTTCCTCATATATTTTTTTAATTCAACCAGTGTATCCACTATGTCAAGCTTTCTCCTAGGTATATATTTCATACCTTTAGAAAAAGTAGAAAACATTTCAATATCTACTGGATGTTCTGTATAATTGTAAATTTTGAAATCCCCTACACTATGCACGACCCCGTCAGTGACCATAATTCCATTATTGGTCATTGTTTTCTGTACGGCTTCCAATTGTTCCATTCCCTCTGTCCCTGGCGCCGAGTTTCCCATGGATGATTCCCCCTCCCATAATGTTCCTGCTCTAAAAAATCAGTATCATAAAAGTCCACTCTATGTTGTTCATGATTATCTGCCTCCCCACCCCTAACATTGCTACTATACTCAGTTCTTACATATCCCTTTTTGTTCCATTTATACGCAGTTTCATTCTGATATTGTATAGTATCTCTAAAAAAACTTTTTACATTTTCTATCGAACATCTTTTACAATTGGTTTCAGCATAGTGGAATTGTTTGACATGTAATTTTTCCCACTGTGGATACAACAAGTCACTTGTTATAGACGTATTAAGTTCTTCCACCTCCTTCAATAACAAACTTAACTTGCTGTCATTACAAGATATAATAAATTCCACAAACTGTATGCCAAAACCATCAAACATTTTGTTACATATACGTATATTGGCCTCATTAAGTTCCACACCCATGGGTTGTTTAAAAAAGCGTAACCCCATGGGTATGATACCACAATCTATGCATTTTCTGAGATACATATTGTCCATCTGTATAGCTTTAATGTTATTAAGTTTTTTTCCAAAGTTGTAAACCATGTCCTTTAATGTGCTATTAGTATTATTAACTTGGAAATGTTCCTTATTGTAGTCGTCACTACGGAATTCATAAGGCATTTTTAAAAAATTGTCCAAATTGAAAACATTACAGTTAGACGTACCGTTGTCAGTATCTGATAACTGACGTCTACCCTGCTGTCTCATATCTTTTTGTACCACAGTATTAGAACCAGCTGCCATAGAATAAGTCCTAGAGGGTTGTATGCGCTTAGGTTTGGCTCCAGAAAAGAGATAAACGTCCTCCGAAACATCGCCAGACATAGTAGACAAATTGAACTGTCCCATCTTTTGGCTGGAGGTAAAGTTCCCATAAGAGGCAGTGTTTATCTGCGTGGGCTTACTCTCAGGAGCTCTCTGTCCATTAGGTATATCTTCGGAGCTTCTACTTCCGGTATCTGAACGCGGTGATGTAATCCCCTCTGGCACAGCGTTATCTGATGCAGTATTACACTTAGTTGTAGGCGGTGTCATTAGTTCCAATAATCGGGTGATTTCCCCTTTCAGAATAACAAGTTCTGAGTGTATTTTGTCAACTTCATCCCTTCTTACTGGCTAAAAATTGGGAGAGATATCCCCGATGGAATCCATGGTGAAACAACTAACTCACAAGAATGTATCCAGGGAATCCAACAATAAAACAACCAACGATCAAAAAACAGCTCCCCTAAACGAAACACCACGATCCACAATATCCAAATCCTTTATTAAATAGAGTACATAAGCAATAGGTTAAGTGCTTTCATCTACTCAATGTAGATTTCTTCAGAACAACTAATATACTCAATACTACACTTTAAATACTTTCTAAAAGACCGCCAAAAACTAATTACCTAACCAATCAAGCAACCAAACAATATAAACTATAACAAAACAACTATAAGTGTGTCTACCTAGTAACTCTATATAACCAGATATTCTTTGTACCATTGAAAAAAATAAATATTGTAGAAGGGAATTTGATATTGTTATAATTAGATTTGTTTATTCAGCGGTTCAAGTTTTATCCAAATGTTGTAGGATGTAGTAACTCTGGATGTCCTAATCTTGATTGTACATTTTTATTCAATGCGGATGTTCATGCAGTCTGTACCTTTCAAGTCTACTTTAAAATAAGTAGGAATTAACAGCTCTACTCATTGTGACCAAGGGTATAGCTGTTCTATGAGCATCTTGCATCACTGCTTTGCTTCAGATTATGAAGCAAAATGTAGTATGTCTTTCTGATGCAACTGTGTTAACATATGTCATTGAGTAGGACAGTGACTTATATTATTGTGTTAGTCCATGTTTATTGCAGCCCCATCTTGGTCAGTATTTACACAACTACATGCAGTTTGCACTAGTGCAAGCTCTGTGAATTCCCATCACCACATCTCTCTTCACATTCAGTTTCATAAAAGCTAATATCTCCATGGATTCACTCCATTATTGCTAATGTTAATATATTGTACAAATATACTGTATAACACTGCTGTATTCTACATTGTTACTATGTGCTAGTGGCACTTATGTTCGGCTGTTTGTTGTATTTTTATACTTTTAAGAATGTCTATATTCGGATGTCTGTTTCATTCATTTCATCTTCTTAATAAGTTCAGGCTGCTGCTGAAAAGGGGCTTGGGACCATTTATTTCATTTAGCCATTCACAAATTAAAATAAATACATAATTAAAAACCACCATAAGGTTAAAAGCTACTCCTGCCTCTCCTCTGTTTGTTTTTAAAATGTGCTCTAAACACAACCATAATCTTAAACCCAATATTTAAAACTAACTCCATCTTTCTCTTCAGTCAATTTAAATTGACCGTAATGATAAGGAAAACTTGGCTGCCCAATGTTAAGTTCAAACAAGACTTAACTGTAGAGTAGCAGGCACCTTTACGTATGGAGAGTGAGAACAAAGGTAGGGCATCTAGGATGTCTAAGTGTGGATATTGTAGAAGTTGCAGGTACATAGCAGAAGGGTCTTATGTGTGTGTTAAAGGGTGGGGATACTCTTTACCTTGCCCTGGAAAATGCAATTGTAACACGAAGAACATAGTTTACATGGCCTTTTGTGTAACCTGCGAAGCATTCTACATTGGCATGACCATCCGGAGGTTACGTGACAGGATGGTTGAGCACTTGAGAGCTATTAAGAACAAAGACTCTCACAGTGCGCTTTACAACCACAGTATTCATTGCAAGGATTTTAAAAAGTTTGTGTTTTTCATTATAGACAGAGTGTTATTAGAGCAAGGTGGTGATATAGGAAACAGGGTAGCATGCTTAGAAACCATGTGGCAGTTGAGACTTAATGCCACTAAGTACCCTGGTATTAATGATTATATCTCTATAAAACCAGTTTTGAAATTTAAGGCTAGTATTGTATAACAAAAGGAGTATTTAAATGAATTAAATTTATTTAAAAAAAGTATATGAATTTAAGTGGAAAGTATAGAATGGGTTAGAATTATGTATTGTAAACATGGAAAGGGTTGATTATGAAGAATTATTTTATATATATATACATACATACACAATACTATGTATATTTTTATACACATTTACATTTACATGATTTATTTGTTAAAATTGTGTAATTTTGAAAAGTTTTAACCATGTTTTATGAATTTTGCATTTTGTGAAGAAAGTTTATTGAATAATTGATTAATTGGATTGAATTAGTAATGTGATGTCATGGTGTTTGAGAAGTATAAGATGTGCTTGTTTTTTGTAAAACACTGACTCTGAAGAAGCCAACTTTGGTGAAAGCGCTTAGTCAGTGGAATAAAAGATATTCTTCCAAGGCTTGGTTCGTGGCTGGTGGTTCTTTGGCAGTGATCGTGTTGCTTTGTGACTTATTTGCTTGCTTGCCCTTGGTTGGGAAGTATATTTCTGTGTACCTTTACGTATGGTAATGCTGACATTTCTCTAACTAGCTTTCCATACAATGAAACATTCACACAGATGAAGTTTCACTCATATTAAAGTTTTCAGAAGTGACTTTCACCCCAATAGATTTCTAAAAATGGCTTTAGTGACATCCGGAACCAGTGTACAGTACCATGGACAAGAAGTGCATAATTGCAATTGCGCTTCATGCTTTTTGGCTTGACCACATGACTGACTGCTCAAACCTGCCTGTAGCTGTTCTACTGTGCAGCTATAATGTTGTCTGGAATTACAATTTAATTTTATTTTAATAAGCAGGAGCAGTCTGTGTGTTACATAGATTTCATATGGTATAGTGTATCAAGACGGCTACATGTTTACGTAAGCTATAATCACTGGCTCTTGTGTCAGGCTACTGTTGAACATCAAAACTGCTGTATTATGTGAAAGTTAACACAACTAATGAAGTTGATTTGCGGAGTCCAGCATATCTAATTTGGTCAGCATGACATCGGTGTACTGTGTTTTGTCAAACCTGTGCTTGGTAATTTCTTGAACCTGTCTAAGCAATTGCTATTTCTGTCAATCCCTGTTGACCTTTTCTGTGGCTTTGTGTTACCCTAATTTCAGTTAATGGCTCTGCTTCTAAGGACATGGCTTTTATTTGTCTCAGCTGTTTGCTGTGGTCTATATACTGGGATTTGAGAGATTTATGGTTTTGCTGCTGCGTTTTGATTCATCATCCTCCTCCTGTGTGACATTTCAGCCGCAGTAACAGATGGAAAATGTCTGCATGTTCTCAGGATGTTCAGTAGGTTTTAGTGTGCAGTGCCCCACTTCTCTTTTTGTCATACATTGTGTCATCAATGCCTGCCAAATGTTTCTGCCAAGCTCTTTGTAACATTGTGGCTCGGTGATGTCATAATATGCTTTATACTGCTACATTTCAGGAAAATTCTCGAGTGTTTTACACAGATTGTGGCCCATTATCAAAAGTAAAGGTTGTACTAGCAAAACACATCATATAAAGCTCTTACAAAATAATTTTGGAAATTTATTTCCAGTTGTGCTGTGTGTGTATTCCTGACATGATATCTTTGGAAAAGGCTTGAACAGAGTACATAAATGTGTCAAGATGGAGTAGTGCTCTTCTACCCAAAGTTATGTACGTAGAAGTGGATTTGATCCTATCTGTACCCACTTGTGTAATGTAGGAGTCTAAGCAGGCCTCTTAGTGGGCTGATGCTCTTAGGTCATCATGAGAAACGTAGCATTTATGGTTAAAAAAATAAAATCAAACTTTGAACATGCCATTGTTGCAGTATTTTGCAGTTACTTTTGCATAGAGTTGGCCATGAAATGTGTGTCTGCAGTCGTTTTCATCTGAGACACTTACTCTAGCTACTGTGTAGTACATAGTGTAACATAGGAAATGTAACACTCATTGTACCCCTCTTCAAACTTTAATGGTTCATCAGTTTACATTTGTGGTAGTAACATGTATCAAAGCTATTGTCATCCAGTCAAATTAAAGAATGCACGGGCTGTTTGTATGCATTTGTTAATGCAGATGATGCAAGTTTTTTTCTCTTTATCATGGCACATCAGTAGAAGATTGTTTTGAATGACACCTGTGGCGTGCGCACACAGATGTATCGGTGCTTTTGTTTGCCCTCTTATTTAATAGGTAGGATAGTCCAGCTGTGGTACTTTACATACTGTAGCTATTTATGTTTGCTCTGTTTTAAGCTCTTGGTCATGTCAGGAGAAGAGCACAGCATTGTGGCTGTATTGCTAGCATAGCTGGAATTCTTTTTCTGTAAATGTAACACTTTTAAGTGCAATCAGGGACTGGCTTCTAGTTCAACTCGATAACTTTATGGGTATGTCTCGGTAGATCAGAGAGCAAATCATGCTCAGTTAGGTACTTTAAAACCATTAGCACATCATTTGGTTGTTGTTAGTGCAGTAGTCTGCAGAGGTGGTTACTTCATGTGCGTACAGATCACCTCATTGTACCATGAATTGTTGCATAGCAGCCCAGTTTCTCACAGACCGTTATAATAATCCTACATATCCCAGTAACTGTCTTAGCATGATTATCATTCCAGTTTGTAAGTGCAGAGCACCAAAACAGAAACATGAGGCATGTCTTATTTATTCCTTTAGTACAGGACAGTACTTAGTCTTACTAAGACAAAATGATTCTGAATGTTAAAATGAGGAAGTTAAAAGTCTTGCTCCTCAGCATTGATTGGCAGGGTAAAAGTCCCTTTGGTTGTGTGAGATCTGCTGTAGATGCATTATTTTAACATCTTTCTCTGAATTAAACATTCTAAGCATGTAATTTCTTTGTGATATAGAAGAAAATGATTTAGAGAGATTCCTTTGAAACAGCAACTTATTTCTGGGTAGCTGGCAGGATATTGTTTGAGTGTTGCCTTAGAACAATACATTCTGTGACAGAGTTATTCATGAGCTACAGGAATTCTTGAAAATGATGTTCTGCTTCTGTCCATTAATGGACTGATGTTCCGCGAGGCCTCTGTAGTGTTAAAAGCCCCATCCAAAATATTGTGCTAACTAAACCAAACCTCATTATGGGTGCTTTGAAGTCCCCATGTGGAAATGACCCTCCTGCTGTTGTCTCAGGAGCCCTACTGTTGGGTAGCAGTTAGTGCTGAGTCTAATTGTAATGTTTTGAGAGGTCATTTCTGCTCAATAGGAGAATCTTGGTCAGTTGCTGTGATTTAATCTAAGCTTCCCAGCTGATTTCTTAGTGGTCATAGACATCTATTGATGTTGTATGAAGGGATGCCCCACTGAAAATGCAAGTCTGACTCTGTTTCTGGAAACCATTTATATTGTCTACAAGTAACTGTGCTGGTAACTAAAATTCTGTCTCTGGTGCTTTCGATTTTGATCCTGGTACCATTGGATTGTTGAGTGTTTGAGTCCAGTTAGTAGAGTATGTGTAAAATTGCTACTGTGAATTTAGCTGTACCTAGGGTATTTAGGCTAGTATTTGTGGAGATGATATTTCACAGAGACTGTGTTTCTAATGGTTAAAAATTTAATTTGCTGTCTTACTTCTGTAAGAAAAATATATGCTGTTAATTTTCAGTAGAGGCTACTTGAAATGCACGACAATAAATTGCCTAAACAAGAAGTGACTCACTTTGTGTTAACCAGTTATCTTATCATATTTTCTGCTAATAGTAAGGCATCCATGTCTGTTCTACCAAGATGCTGTTATTTTAGTATCCAACATCCCGCATTAAGGCACCAAGCAGTAGTTCGTACAGGCATTTGTGTGGTCGACCAAGTGGTTTGTATACCCTGTATAATCCCTGTCATTTGCAGTGGTGATAAGTACTTGGACCATAAATTGTATTGTAATTTTTTTATTTATTTTCTTTCTTGTGTTTGCTTGCTTTTTTTTTTGTTTGTTTGTTTGTAGTCGGCTGGTCCAAAAAGAATCAGTTTCAGCTGCAGCCTGGGAGTTGCAGTAGACAATAGAAAAGCTTTTAAAATGTAGCTCACAATGTTAGAATTAAGTAACAATTGCAGATTAAAAGATAGAACAAGGTAGGTGCTAAGGATACACTAGGAGAGTCTCCGTATCATGGAGTATAATAATCCAGGCATGCAGCAGAACTATGTCTGAAAGGGTGGTACTTCACTCAGTTGACTTTCTTGCATAGTTAATATATATCACTGAATATGTTTACAGAAGATGAATGCATTTAATTTAACCACATATTTTCATTTCAGATACTGTTATTGAGCAGTTGTCAAATACTGCAGTGCATGAGAAAATACTTGCACTAAAATGACCTTTGTAGTTATCTGTCAGTCCAGGTCTGAGTCACTTATTGACATGCTCCAAGAGTAGAAGGCACAGAATGGTTCTGTAGTTGAGACCTGAGGCATTAATAGCCATTAACCTTGTGAGTGAAATTAGGAAATAATAGAGTCAGTAAGCTAAACATAATTGGCTATAATTAAAACAAGTGACTGCTGAACTGTCGGACCAGCAGTGCTGTGAGAGCACACTCTCTTTCAGAATGAAGTTCAGTTTTTCTGAGCCATCGACTTTTAAAATACAAAGTGTTTTATTGTAGTCTTTTTGTCTCTCTAAATATGTTCTTTCTTGAAGAGGCAGCTTTACAGATAATTTTAGTGAGACATTTTAAAGTCTTAAGATTTTTCTACTTCTCTTCTCATGTCACAATGATAACTCTGTAAACAGCAGAGTAAAGAAGAACTAAAATAGATGTTGCCCTTCTGTCTAGTTGCTTCCTGTTAAGCTTTTGCTGCTTCTGATAGTGTAAAGACAGCTGGTTTACATTACACAGTGTCATCAGTTTTATGCAGAGATTCTTGTTCTCCCAAGTTTAAACAAATTGTTATTCACTCTTGTTTATTTTGTGGTACCACCTTTCATCCCATTCCAAGTTGTCTAAGAGCCGGAGTAATTCTTGGCAAGCAGTAGATTTTAAGCAAAGAATCAGCCCTGGATGGGATGTCAGTCCATCCCAAAATACACCCGTGTATATTGATATGCACACATTCATGGACAGAAGTAGAGCCCATTTACACAAACACACACATTTATGTTTGTAGAAGTTTAGACTGCAAAGACCTTAAAACACCATGCAGGCAAAGGGGGGACATACATACTCCATTCAGAATGTACCTCGGCCGGGAGCAGAATTGGTGAACCAAACAGTGTGAGGTAGCAATGCCGATCGCAGCATCACTGTGCTAGCTTAATTTAAGGTTTGGTTAATTGGCTGCCTCAAATAGGGCTGTCACTGCAGAATTTTTATTCTTGTTTTTTCCAGTAGTAAAACTCCAAAATCAGTTTTCTTAGTGTGGAACATTCCTGTACCACCTTTAAGCTGAAATGTGATGTATGTCAAATATCTGTTCCCCAGATGAGGTACCATTCTAATAGTATATGTGGCTGGTTTGTGCTTAAAATGTAGTAAGAAATTAGGGCACTCGCTGAAAAGCCTTTGTCAGACTTAGACACTGTTTAATAAGTCAAAGGAACATGAAATGGTATTGGTGTGCATTTTAAGTTATCAAAGAGAATAGCAGACCTTTCAGATGTCTGTTTACTTGCAGATGTGCAGATTTGAATGCAGTTTATTTATGTAAATGATTGTGCTTTTTACTTTGTTGAAATCAATGAATATAACTTCAGATGTTTCTGTTTGTAGTTAATACTGTGCATGTCACATCTTGGCTTGGTTTCCAAAAATAGCATCTAGAAAAAGTATATGTACACAACTCCCTGGTGCAAAGAAAGATCTAACACTTGCAAAAACTGCAAGCCAGCGTTTTATCTGCACAGCCAGCACTTTCCATAATTGCACAGCTTTTGATAAGAAGGTACATTTGTTTAATGTGAGGTGTAACACATTTCTTTCTATTGTGGCATGTGGGTAGTATAAGTGAGTCCCCCCCCCCCCCCCCCGTTGCAGAATAGAATGCTGTAAAAGAGCTTGCCTGACAAGACAGTGACTTTTTTTTTTTCTTTTTAAATTTGAGTGGACATTTTTTCTCTTGATCAGTTCATTTACTTGGCTAATTACAAGTAAGATCAGTTGATGATGGTTTGGTAATCCTGATGACAAGTACAAAGCAGTTTTAAGTAAGAGGAGAATGAAGAATGCCTTTGTTTCTAGATATACTGCTTGTCTGAATAGAGAAGTGGATATGTGTAACATTAGGATGCTCGTCAACACGCTCAGAGTATGATACAGACACACTGGATGTTGCACAAGCCTTTGTGAGATGATTATCAACAATATACCATATGAATATGCAAATTATGCAGTTAGACTTTAGCCTATTTAAAGAAGTATCAATCCACATACTATGTTCTCTTGTTTACTACATGTAAAAGGTACTATTTTGTAAGTAATTTATGAGTAGGGCCACTACAAAACTGCAGAAAATTGTCAAAAAGTGATCCTGTTACTGCTAGGCCTCTCTCTGTCCATGGAATTCAAAAATGGGCTCTGAAGACCAGTATTGAGTTTAATGTTATTAATATCATTTTAGACTTTTGCTGTTTTGGCCTTTGTACTTTTGGGCCTGAGTCTCTTGTCACCAGGCTCAAGCTTGATGCATTATCCAGTGCCTGCTTTCAGGGTTGGGCTGTCAGTGCTAAGCTCAACTCCGATGTTGTCAGTGTCTGAATGTTATCGATGGATTTCAACCTCTGACACTCAACATTGGTGCCTTCACCTCAAGTGTTGCTTCGACATCCATCTTAACATTGACTTTGCAGACTGCCCTGAATGCTCCACCCTTTGCTTGATGCTGTAGTCACTGCAAGAGGTGATAAGCTCCTATTCTGCAAGCCTCACTGTGTAGTTTCTGCCTTATATGAATCGAGAGAAGGATAATAAGTTGCACTGGTATTAATAATGACCGAACCTTTATTTTGCAATCAGATAAACCAAATGCCTCTCACAAATTGCATTACCATTAAGGACAGCTCCCATGTTCTGTAAGTAGTAAATTAAATCCCTTTGTGTAGTATGTTGCCACTAATAACTTGCTTACTTGTTTCATTTTTTTTGGTATCCATTTTATACTGCAGATTGATTCAACTGGAAACTTCAACATTTAGGCCACAAAGAACTGCTTGGCCATCCCTGCCTTAGGATTGAGCACCCCTCAAATTGCAGATGGGTAAGGGTACTAGGGTCATTTTAAGTGTTGTAGCTTAACACTACAAGGTAAACGTAAATTGTCTCAATCAGCAGAGTTTCAATCCCACACTGAGAACAGTGTATGTCATTTCCTTCAAATTTTGTCTCCCTTTGCAAAGGTGGACCTAGAGTGATTTTCGGTCATGCCTGAGACACTGGATCATCACCATTCTGCCATGTTAGTGTAGCATTTTGGTGTAGCCAACTGCTACACTACCCAGTCTCTGTCAGCATGTGAGTATGGCAATGATAACTCTCAGAGCAATGATAACTCTCAGAACACAGCAGAGCTGCCCACACAATATCCAGTTTCATCCGTCCCAGCTGACCCACCAGTAATAAGGTCTTGTCCCAAACATCTTGCATCATTTGGTGGTGTGAGTTGATTCTGCAGTACCTCTCAAGTGTTCCTCATTACAAGGAGTGTTCCTCATTTGGGGTCTTAAAAGTTCATGAAACTCAAAGTTCCACACTGAAAGGGTCTGTCACACATTTAGTGTTAGCAAATTGTTTAATTGATATCCATGGTATATATAAATCTATTCATTAAAAGAATTATTCTGTAAGTAAAAATATTACATTTTAACCATCCTATGAGCTTCTTAGATGTTAGTAAGCTGTTAACAAGTGTTCCACATTTTGCCCATTTGTTCCACATTGAGAGGTGGTGTTCCTCATTTTGTAGATGGAAGGTTGAGAGCTCTGGATTCTCCAGTTTTTACAGTAACACATCTGTGCTTGCTTTTGCCCTAAAATATATTAACTCCTTCTGTGACCTAAGCATTTTTGAGTAAGATGTGGATTTTGCTTGTGGTTATGTACGAATAGAAGTACCATAGTTGCTGGTGGTGGCCCTTGCTAAGTTTTTAATGGTAAAAATGCAATCTCCAGCTTTGGTTTATAAAGGGTGCTTTTTTGTGATGTGGCAAACACAAGTCATGTTAAGACTCTATCGTCATTAATCTCATTGCCTTTGAGGACCACAGGTCTGCTTTTTTGATATGAACAGAATATACAGCCTGCGATTCCGAGTTATATTGGCTTTAATGAAGGCTCAGGCCCAGTATTTATGGTTTATATAAATTCCATGGTTTGGTGGTGGAATGCTCTACATAACATCTCTTCCTATAACCCCATTTGCCCTACTAATCTCTCTCTCTCTCCTCTTACCTATCTCACACTTATTCTCAACCCTTGTCATAACTCTCACATGCACTCCACTACATCTTACCATCAGCCTCACTTCCCATCCTACTCATCCATCTCACATGAACTCTTTACCTCTAACCCAGTCTATTTCTTCAAAACAAAACTGATACCAACCCACCCTCCCTGTACTCCCCTCTTAAATGTGGTACCAGAAAATCACTACTGTCACACAACCCAAGCTACCCTTGCCCAAAACACTGCCTCACTCTTCTACTCCACCACATCTTCTTTCTCTCTCTCTCACTAGCCGGTAACATCCACCCCAACCCCGGACCTATCTCTAACATCAACCTCACCAAACCCTCCACTCAACCAAAGTCCATTCGCTTTACAACATTTAATGCACAAGGCCAAATGTATCACTGCCCTCCATATTCCCCCTGGTGATAATATCATAACTCTTGAAAACATCATGTCCTGGTTCTCCTCCAGTATAAAAAATGAAACCTATGTACTCGGTGATACCATCATCAACATTGAATACTATTAACTCTGAAGCCCCATCCCACACAATCAACCTGTACAACTTCTCCCAAATAATACAATCTCCAACCAGACCAAATAAAGATGGTACCTCTGGTATCATCATTGACTGACTGGATCCTAACAACTCACCCAAACCTTATCACTAAAGCCGGAACATTACCCGATTCTGTCAGCGATCACCTACCAGGCATCTCCACTGCATAAACACCACTACATCCAAACCTGCAATCTCTCCTCTTTCAACCCTCTAACTTTCTCCAAATGTTTAAAGCATACTGACTGGTCCCCTCTAAAAACCCTTCCTCTAGATGATGCCGTTTCCTACTTTAACCACTCGTTCCTAACCCTTCTCAATCAGCTAAACTAAACTAGCATTGCACCAAAGGGACAAAAAATGGAAACAATATAAAAAACCCTAACACCCTCCTAGAGTATAAGCAACTATGAAACTCTGCAAAAAAATAATAATTAAAGACCACAAAGCCCACTACTCCAAACGCCAGTCCTTGCACTCAACAATTCCCAGAAAATTCTGGGAATCCATCTTTTCCATGCTGCATCCTGGCAACAAAGAAAACCCCTACCCAGACCCCAACCTTGAAACCCCTCCTCCACCACCCCAATCATCAAACTTCCTCCTCCTGCCTCAAGCTCATCCCCACAAGCACTATAAAAAGACTTCTCAAACTCAAACCCTGTCGCAATGCACCCGACAACCTTCCACTCACCTTCTCCAAACAATCTGCAGACAGCATTGCCTATCCCATGTCTGTTCTTATAAATAGATCCACACAAGAGTCATACGTCCCTTCTATCTGGCACCATGCTGCATCATCCCCCTGCACAAAGGTGGCAAAAATACTGATACCACCAACTTCAGCCCTATTGCCATCCTTTCCCCTCTTTCTAAAATACTAGAGAAAACAATACAAGCACAACTCATGTCACACCTAACACTAAATCTCCTCTCCCCTATCCAACACAGCTTCCGCCCTGCCCACAGCACCATGACTGCCCTTCTTTCCTTTCTTGAAACCATAAACCTTGAACATGACTCAGGCAAGTTCATATCCACACTGTTCCTAGATCTATCAAAGGCCTTTGACACCATCTCACACACCCTACTTATATCCCAACTCTCCACCCTACACCTCTCTCCCACCACCATTGCTTGGTTTCCAGCTCCTTGTCCAACTGCCAACAAACTGTCCAATGGAAAAATTCAACCTTCCCCCTTCCTTCCCACACCCACAGGTATCCCACAATTTTCTATTCTTGGCCCTCTTCTCTTCAACCTATTCATTAACAACTTTCACCAATCCATCCCCAACTCGTCTGTCATCCGTTCGCGGTCCCAGCATCTCTGACATCGTGCCCTGCTCTCCAACTTGCTGATCCTGCACTACTCTCTAGAATCTACCCACCTGAAGAGAAAGGACCCCTTCCAAATACCAGCAGTCTCATCATACTGCCTTCTATTCTCTGTCTCCTCACACTAAAGGAAGCAAGAAAGTATGTGGTATCCTAAAACCTGTTAGTAAAGCTCATAATTGTAATTACTGCTTCTGATGTTATAGAGCATGCCCCCAACCTAGACAGCCAGCAGCCTTTACCCACTTTCTGTCCTGAAAACCACATAACTTTTACGTCCATCATTGTAACCCCCCCTTCTTTAACCCTTAGTATATCCTTCCTTAGTACTAGACCAGCTAACTCCCATATAGAATTGCCCTACATAGACTTTCTCTCCACTAAGTAGCACCCTTCCCCTCTCCTTCCTATCTCATGCTTAACCTACTGTCTTATACTATCTCTGAATTACATTTCTATAGACTTTTATTTGATCTCAACACTGTCATACTTCACCCTGGATTTTACATGTCAACACCTACCCATCCTCCTACACTTCACTAACACTGTAGTACTTAACTCTGTACTTACCCTCACCTAACTTACCTTCAGTAGTCAGCATTTTGCTGATTGTTTGTTTTTTCTTGAACTGCTCCTTCACTTGTCTCTACCCGCTCCGTTCGCCCTGCGGGCTCACTCCGCTCCCCTACCCTACCCACAATTCCCACCCACCCCCAGTGCATCTACACTTATTCTAACCCCATATCACCTGACCACTCCACACAGCCAATCATCTTCACTCCTCCCACCTCCCATAGCACCTGACCCCTTCCAAAATCCAATTATCTTCTTTCCTCCCAAACACCACACCTATCTTCCTCTCATCCAATTAACAGTATCAACCAAACACAATATGGCACATACCATGCTCTCCTTTCTTATATGCCTCCTACTTATCCTCAAAGCCCTAACCTACACAACGTCCCTACACACACACATTTCATCACCCCAAACCACCTACCATACAACACAACCCCTCACACCAACAAAAGGCCACAAAAGCTTCCCTATATCCCCCTCTCTACTTGAAAACCACAAAATAGTACTCATACTCAACAAGTACTGTTTAACATCTCTCACTAGAAAGATACCAGACAAGCTTTACATAGATATGCTACAAGCAATCAGACGTCATATACTGATAAAGAAATACCTCCTTACCTCTGGTGACATTCACCCAAATCCAGGACCAAACAACATCATACCCCCAAACAAACACACAACAGACCTACTCATCATAAACCTTAACACTCATAGTATATCTAATAAAATTACTCACGTACACGCATTCATAACCCACTACTCCCCCAATATACTAACCATAACAGAGACCTGGTTAAATCCCAGCACAAGGAATGATGAATTTCTCCCTCCAGGATATAACATCATTAGACTAGATAGAATAGGAAAGAAGGGAGGGGGCGTTGCAATTATCTATAAAAATATACTTACTATACAACCCCTACCAACCCCTCCCCCAAAATTTGACAATGCTGAAATCATAGGAATTATGCTACAACTAAACAATAAAAAGAGTATCAATATTCTCTGTGCATATATCCCTCCAGGCAATAACACCATTAAAATTGAAGAAATTCTGCAATGGACAAAAGATAACCTCCTACAAGAGACTATTCTGCTAGGAGAACTAAACTCTGATTGGCTAGCCTGCAATTCTAAAAACCCCACTAGCCACATCAACCTGTATGGATTCTCTCAACTCATTCTAAAACCTACTGGAGTAAATAAGAAGTCCCAAAAAAAATCCATATTAGATTGGACATTAGTGAACTACCCAGAACAAAACTATCTCACAGGTTGTCTACCAGACAGCCTCAGTGACCATCTCCCAACATTCCTCCTACGCAGACGTACTAACATACCCAAACCTACTGTCTTTAGACAAGTCAGAAATGATTGCAAGGTTAACCCTCTAGATCTCAACACTGTATTAAAAAACTGCAACTGGGAACCTCTACATACCCTGAACTTGGACCTAGCAGTGGACTACTTTAATCATACTTTCATTAAGGTCCTTGACCAAATAGCACCCATAAGAACTATTAGAGCTAAAGTCCACTCAGCTCCTTGGCTTACTAACCCCACTAGAGCCCTATTAAAATCTAGAGACAAGGCATGGAAAACCTGGAAGAAAGACAACACTAGTCTTTCTAAACAAAACTATCAACATCTTAGAAACCAGGCTAAACAGCAAACTAAGCTTGATAAACAAAACTACAACCTAAATATCCAAAACAAATACTCCAACAGCCCACAAAAGTTCTGGCATGCAATTAACACCCTACTAAAACCAGGAAAAGATACCACACCCTCTCCCACCTCAACTTCCACAGATACAACTACCGAAATAGCCTCAAAATTCAACCAACATTTTACTGATTCCATTAACTCACTATCCACTCAACTAGCCAAAAATAGCTACATACCCATGCCTACAGCACCTAACAACTCTGCTCCTCTTACCTTCTCACCTATCCCAACCTCTACAATCAAGAAATATCTCTTAAAACTAAAACCCACTACCCTCGCAGCAGATGGGCTACCAGCACATTTCCTAAAAATGGCAGCCAACTCCATAGTCTCAATCCTTATCAACCGCTCTATACAGGAGTCATATATCCCTCATCTGTGGAAAGTCTCCTATATTTCCCTTCACAAGGGAGGAACCTCCTATGATTTTTCAAACTACCGACCCATTGCTATTCTGTCACCTTTATCAAAGATACTAGAAAAATGCATATACTCTCAAGTCATGCACTTCCTAAACCTAAACAATCTCCTCTCACCCACACAACATGGCTTTCACCCTCACCACAGTACAACCACTGCCCTCCTCTCCTTCACAGACCTAGTTAACCAACATAGGAATAACAACAGATTCGTATCAGCCATATTCCTTGACCTCTCAAAAACATTTGACATGGTATCTCACTCCATACTAATAGATATCCTCACTTCCCTAGCCTTCACCTCAAACACTATTGCTTGGTTTAAAAGTTACCTATCAGAACGACAACAAGCTGTCCGGTGGCAAGGAGCTTTATCACCTCTGCTCCCAACCACCATTGGTGTACTCCAAGGCTCCATACTAGGACCGCTTCTCTTCTCGATTTTTACCAATAACCTATACACATGTACCCTGCATGCCTCACTAATCCAGTATGCAGATGATTCCACCCTTATATGCTCAGCCCCATCCCTGACCTCCCTACAGCATCTCACCCAAGAGTCCTTCACCTCAGTAGAAAGATGGATAACTAACATTCAACTTATCCTAAATCCTAACAAAACCAAACTACTACTTTTTACCCCAAATAAATCAAAAACAACTCCAGTCTTCTTCTCCATCTCCTCCAATAATGGTACTATCATCTCTTCCTCTCTCCACACCAAGCTCCTTGGCATCGAAATAGACAACAACCTCCACTTTAACATCCATATCTCTCAAACTATAAATAAGGTGCACAAAAAAATGGGTTCCTTATACAGGCAAAAGAACTTTCTAACTAATCAAGCTAAAGTCACCCTAGCTCAAACCCATCTCCTATCTACACTACTGTATGCAGCCCCAATTCTCACTTACATTAGGAAATCTGACCTAGACAAACTTGAGTCCTGTTATAACAGAATTGCCAAGTTTGCCAAAAACTCCCCATTTAGAACCCATCACTGCATACCTCTCAGACAACTTCAATGGCTCGAACTGCCACAGTTGCTACTATATCACCAACTTGTTCTATCATACAACATCCTAAAACAACCTGACAAAATTCCTGCTCTAAGGCATCTACTGACCAGCCACACTCCAAATCGTCCACTCCGCTCAGCCAACAAATCACTCCTCACTATTACCTCAGCAAATAATAAAGCCGGAAAATCTCTCTCTTCCCACACTATAGCCAAAACTTGGAATAATCTCCCCCCATCTGTGACTTCTGCAGCTAACACCACTCTATTCAAAAACTCCCTTAAGGCCCATCTTACAAGTTCTTGGCTCTGTCCATGTATTACATAGTCCACAATCTGTTACCTCTACAACCATCTCATATCTCACTTTTCATGCCCTAATAAATATGTTTCCTCAAAATATTATACATGGAAAACATGTGCCTGTTCAAATCTGACTGTTGCTCTTTGCAAATTAAATGTATATATGTAAATATTTTTTGATTGCAATTGTCTACTGTATATTTATCTCTTTTTGACTTCTTTCTAGAAATTTCTAGTTAGTAGATACGACTTCCTACACATTGTATTATATGTCTATTTTATGTAATGTGTTGTTCTAATGTAACTGGAGCTTTTCTCCCCAGACCTCCGCTGTAAATGGACCTCATCCAGTCGGACCATCCCGGTAAACAAAATTAAAATAAATAAATAAATAAAATAAATATGCAGATGACTCAACAATCATCTGCTCAGCCTTCTCTCCCTCCGAGCTCCTAGCAAAAACCCAACTAGCCTTCTCCAAAACAGAAACCTGAATGTAGTCTAACCATCTGGCAGTAAATGCAAATAAAACCAAACTAATGTTTTTTTCCCCTACCAAAAACTCCATTGACAAATCCACATTCACCATACAGAGCCAAAACAGCACCCTCCTTGAAATTGTTCCCAACACCAAGCTTCTTGACATCATTATTGATGAAGAACTATAATTTGACACCCACATCCACTCCATAATCAAGAAATTCCACCAAAAGGTAGGTCTCCTGTACAGGCACAACCACTTCCTAACCCCCTCTACCCATCAAACTCTTGCGTCCACCTTCCTACTCCCCTCCCTTATGTATGGTGCTCCGCTTTTCACCAATCTCCTCCATCTTGGCCTTCCATCCAAACTTGAATCCTGCTACCACAAGGTCTCCAAATTTGCAACCAATTAAAAAAAAACTCATCCCACCACTGCCACTCCCTCCTCACCCTCAACTAGCTTGAACTACCCAACTACCTCAGTTACTTACAACTCACCATTGCCCACAAGCTCCTCTTTAAACCTGCCAACTGCCCAGCTCTTTCTACTTCCTTAAAACCTTGCATTCCCAACCGCTCACTCCGATCCAAAAACCAAAATCTCCTTCAGGTCCACAAACCTGCACGACCTCCTGGCCATCTACTGCTGCCCTACTCCTTAGCTGAACAGTGGAACTCTCTCCCCACACACCTACATAACCTACCTAACCATACAAATTTAAAATCTCAGCTACTCTCTCATCTTTCTTCCAAATGGGAATGCCCTTGCCACGCTCCAACTTAACCCCCCCCCCTTCCACCTTTCACTGACTCATCCAACTGCCTCTACTATTACTTCATCCCACCCAAAACAATCCCTCCCCTACTAAAGCTAATTTTTCTCTCTAATATCTGTTGTACTATACTCTCTAACCTCAAATATACTATTACCCTCTCCATGCATAATATTTTCCTAATCTACTTATGGGTAGTAGCTATAAATTTTGAAATATTAAACCTACAATTGAGTTTATAACAAAAGTATTCACTTTATGTAAATATTGAAATTTCTGTATTGAATCATGTCTTTTCATTTTTGTAACATTGTGACAAGCCAATTGCAAATGTCCTGGAGCTTATCTGTAAATGTTTAATTAGCTGTATGAACTGTGTCTGTTTGTAACATATGAAATGTAACTTGCAAGTATTGTGGAGCTTTTCTCCCTGGGCCTCCACTAAAAATGGGCTCTTCTTGGCCCAGTAGACTTACTTAAATAAATAAATAAATTCTTGTAGATTTGTCAGTTGAAAGCACAACAGCGGTGTCATCCTGGGGGAAATTTATGACTTATTTGCATCTGTATCCGCCTGTTCTGTTGCTCATTGGGTATTACATTAACATCGGAACCTAGAGGCCATTGGGTTCTAATCCCAAGTGGAGACTAACCTCCCTGAAAACCCTGGCATCTGAGTTTGGTATAAGATAAGTGCTGTAGTAGTGAGGGTATACAGTCCTTCAGCTAATCCTGGAGGCAGTACTGTTCTTTTTGGAGTCAATGAGGACATCAAAGAGCATGAGACACTTTTCACAAAAAGAGAAAGTGATTTCCCTGCAGTCTTGGACGTCCGCCCCTTCTCAAAGAAACTGAAGCAAGTAGTCTTCATGGTCTGTCTAATTGAGAATATGCATACTGGTTGCCACCTACATTCACCAAATGTTGAAGCACTGTATGATTAAAGTGGTTAGAGAGAAAAACTTGAATAAGTAGGATTAATTAGTCACTTGTTTTGCTGTAGGTTTGAGTTTAGTTTGTGGAAGACCAAATGGCATCTTGGCTGACAAATGAGGATGAGAAGGCAAAGAAGCAAAACCTCTAGCAGCCATGTGCTTGTCAGGTGAACTCAGTGTAACTAGAATTAAATGAATAATATCTACTGAGTACACGTATGCATCTTCAAAATGGGTAAAAAACCACTGGTATAAAGTGTAAACCGATGCAATTGTATTGAGTTACCAAGTGTGCAGAGTGAGATTGTATGAATCAAATTCAGGCTTGATGAGCTGATCATTTAAATTCTGTGTTTAACCCTCTTTTCACTCTGGCTCTCAGAGGTCCTTACTCTGGTAGTCCCGTCTCTTTTTTTTAATGGTGAATTAATTACCTTGTCTCTGTTTGCCTCCAACGTCCTCCTGTTTTGAATTACTGTCCTTGCTCTGTGCAACTCCTATCCCGTTCTTGATTGTCTATGTCTGGTTTGTGCTATTACTTTCCTGTTTGAAAGGCTGCACTAAATTCTCAACAGATCCAAAACTAACTCTGTGCGTAATTTCAAAGAGAGGTTTAATAAGTTTATTATTGATATTTAGCATACCCAGTGCTTCATCTGTCTATCTTTTTGAATCCTGTTCCTGAATCAGGGTCCTTTTGAGCATATTCTTTGTATCTAAACATAAAGTATTTCATGTAAAATGTCTTCATTCTTTACCCCAGCAACCAGGTCTGCAACTGGCAAAGAAGTTCTCCTACTCTTTTATCTATATTTATTCCATTGCATATGGATCACCCAATATGTAGCTAAACACGTAATGCAACCCTTAAATCTCTGCAGATATTTGCCTCACCTTCCAACTTTGTAGTGCTTTGGAATAATTGTCTTTTATTTCTCATTACTGTCAGGTAGTTGCTGCCATCTTTAATACATTTCTACTCTTACCTTACATTAGTTTTGCATACTAGTTTGCATTCATCTCTCTGCAAACCTCTTATCAGCTAGAATGACCAGTACTGCATTGCCTTGTAGACTAGTTAAGATTTTATGGTACTTGCGTACTAAGTGTTCATACCTGGCAAGTGAGACTGAGAACTATATCTGTAGTATAGTGATTTTTGCCCATGTTCTATGGGTCATATGCAGTGCTTGTAAGCCTGTATTATTTGGTATTGGTGCTATTTTGTCATGTTATATGTTAACACTTTTTCTGATTTATAGTGTTCCCCAGTTGTTAATTATAGATGTGCATTGTGGACTGGGTGTTGCTTTCTGATGCCAGTACCATGTATTTTATCCAATGACCAGTACCAGCCATGGTCTTGGCATATGCATGGGGGAACTGCTGTACTGGAACATATGTTATACTGCATTGGTGTGTCTCTCCAGCTCCCTCAAAACTGATAGTTAATGTGAGTGAGTACTGTGGCATGGAAGCATAAAGCCCTAGCTATGATCCATATGAACCAGGTTCGATTAGTAGCACAGGTTTCTGAAGGGTTGGCAGGGAGGGATAGGCATGCCTATTCTGGAGGTGAGGGCTTTCCCTGAAAAGCAGCATGGACCGTAGTGGAGAGTAGCCCTCTGACAGAATACATGATTGCAGGGAAGGGGGGAGAGTAAGGGTAGTGTTTTTAAATTAAAAAAAAAAAAAATTCTCCCTAGCAGACGCAGTCACCAGCATAACCCCAAAACACCCTTAAAATGATGCTCATCTCAGCCATGAGTCCATGAGTGGGAGGAAGAGCTGGTAGACTTGGCAATGGCCAGTGCACTGAGACAGCTGGAAACTATGAAGCAAACAAGGGGGAAATTATTTAATTATGTTATATGAAGCAGGTTTGCAACCAGATGGGGTGGCAAAGCTCCGTAGCCTGAGTTTTTACTCGGTTTCAGTGGTACATGACACTATTTAACATCACAGGCCTGGAATTGTTTTAAGAGGTGTGCATACCACTCTGTGTTATGTAGTTGTGTATGCATTGTTGCTGATCTGTATGCCATGCTGATGCACAGCTGTTATGTTTACCACTTGGACTGTTATTGTTGGAGTCCGTATTGACCCAGGATTTCTTCATCTTACAAAGTCTTGTAGCACTAGATGGCACCTCCACACAAAAAACGAGGGCCAATAGCACTTGCAGATATAATGATGAATAGGTCCTTCTGGTACAATGCATTCATCAGCAATACCCCCTGCATCAGCTTGCTTAGCAGGTAAAACTCAGAAGTTGCCAGTAGAATCAAAGGGAGGACTTCTCTGGACTTTTTTGTGTATGTATGCATTACACTACATTACATAAATGGCAACAACATTTGGGAATGGCAGACTGAGTTAAAACATACAACTATAGTCCTAACCTGAAGTACCTGCCCCTTTTCTGTCCCTGCACTGCACATATCATTGGCTTTAGTAAACCCCCCATTGCATTGTCTTGGCTGATTCAATTTTTCTGCAACCCTCTTTGTGAAGAAGTGTTTCCTCATATCCTGGTTAAATTATGATGCCCTGATTTAGATGATCACCGCCCCAACCCCCACCCGGTCCTAGTCCTGTCTAATCCCATCACAGGTCTCCTTCAGTACCTCATAAATACACACATTGTCCTGCATTCTCTCTCTTCTTGTCATTGAGAAAGACCTCAAACTCTAGTCGGTAAACGTTACAACTAAACTTTAAAAATAGGCAGTAAAACGAGAGCTCTTTCAACATATTTGAGCAAGAAAGTCCCTTGCTTCATTTTACATTTGAAAATGTGGAGAATTATGAATGAACAAGTTGTATAAAGAGTGTGGCAACTCTTTTTGGAGGTACAGATCTGATTTGCTTTCAGAGCTGGCAATGTGAAGTTTTGCCGTTAATGACTGGTAAGTGATGATAACAACTTTACACACATGAATATAGGTTGTCAGTAAAAGTATTCACCAAGTTCTGTAGTTGTGGAAGGCAAAAACCACAAGTCTTCGAAAGCACACACACTGAGGATTAGTGTGTATATAGACAATATTTTATTTATTTATTTATGTATTTAATGGTGTAGTTCTGCATCCATTTCTACATATTCTTAGCACAAGCTTGTAGATGTTCACTGAAATGAGGCAGGCAAAAATGGTTAAACTGAAGCATAAAAGGATTTTAAAAATCAATCTTCTGAAGCAAATATGGACAAACAAATTCAATAACACCTTGTAAGTCAATGGGTTGAGTTAATGACATAACTGCTTTGTCAGAATGCTGCAGTAGATGGCAATATGCAGAAAAAGAATAGCTAATTTTAATTATGGGAGTATTAATGAAAAAAATGCTTCTCCATTTTTGTTTCAGTTTTCATATATGCCTAGTTTAGTTCATTTTGTTTAAAGTGACAGTGTGGAATTATAGTAATAAGTAAGTCTATAGTGAATGTATAGTGCATGTATATTACAAAGTTATCTGTTCTTTTTTTCTAAGTAATTGAAACAAAGAAATCTGTGAAACAATACATTTCACTTTCTTAATGACCTCTTGCAAGAGCCTTTGCTTATTGGAAATCTTAACTGTTATTGCTGTTAAAAGTTAAGAAAGAAATAATTTGTGAGCTCACTGTTACTTTATTCAGCTTTTGCTAACAGTTTCTTTCTCAGCCCTTTGAGTTAGGGTAATAGAACACACCACTGTATTGTTCTTTTGTGCTTGTGGATGTACCTGCTGAAATGAATGGAGTATTTTTTTACATCTGCTTTATTACCGTGAAACAAAGTTAGACATTCATCATCTTCTTCTTCTTTCGGCTGCTCCCATTAGGGGTCGCCACAGTAGATCAACTGTTTCCATTTCTTCCTGTCCTCTGTATCTTGCTCTGTCACACCAGCCACCTGCATGTCCTCTCTCACCACATCCATAAACCTTATCTTAGGCCTTCCTCTTTTCCTGTTACCTGGCAGCTTCATCCTTAGCATCTTTTTCCCAATATACTCTGCATCTCTCCTCAGCACATGTCCAAACCAACGTAATCTTGCCTCTCTGGCTTTGTTTCCAAACCTTCCATAACAGTACTGTATTCAACTAACAAGACTTGCTGTGTGTGCTTTCCTTGGCTAAAGTATTTTGCTGTACAGTAAAAACAGCAATAAACTCAACCATTAATGTCAATGGGATAATGTCCGTGTCCCCTAGAATGTAGGATGTTTTTAAAATGAGGAAGTGAGGATTCTGGTTTTCCCAATTTATGGGACTTAAAGTGTGACTAAATTAAATAAAACTGGCATATTTAAGTTATTTGCTTATTATTTGCTTTTTTGTGCAAGACAAATCAGTTTTGCAGCAAAGCCAGTTAATGGGATCTATGTCATGACACTGATGTTACATCAAACTGCATGAGGTCAAGGCCCTATGATCTATTTTGTGCAATGTCAAAAAGTACAAAACAACCAAAAATGTGTTTTTTTGCAAAGGTGCAAGCCCCCCTGCACCCCCAACATCCCCTGGAAATGAAGTATACCAACTCATCACACTGTTGTGGGGAAAAGGTACACTCCGAGATTCCCATTGTATCATGATCTCAGTACAAAACCTTGACCTTCGGAAGGTTGATCATATGGTCTTGACCATATGCAGTTCATCTTTCCAAAATGTTGATATTCTGAAGGGGACCTAGATAATGTTGTAAGGAAACTTTTTTTTTCCACCACCGGCAGCAGCAGAAAATGTGTTTTTGGAGTATAAGAAGGCATTAATAGTTACAGAAACAAATGTAATTATTTGGATTTATTACATTATTTGGGTTAATACCCATTTTTTTTAAGGCTATATGAAGAGATTTGCTCCAGGAAGAGGAGGGAGCAATGTCTGGGACATTAGGTGTGATTGTAGGCCCTGGTAATCAAATGTGGTTCTGCTAGCAGAGTGAGTGAACTTATTATATGATGAGTGTTAGGAAAGAGCGGCAATTAATTATTGTGTGATGAGTGTCAGGATAAGAGCAACAGTTTATACTGTTTATGTATAGAGATGCAGACATCATGCTAGTACATTTTGACAAGTGGCAGTTCATTATTTTGGATAGCTTTCCTACATATGGATTCTTCTGTGGAGAAAAATTCTTGGAGTGAAGTAGAAAAGCCTTTGCATTACACTTTATAATTAAAGACTTTGCAGTTATAGTTGTATGTCTGCAGTTATGGCTGTGTGTCAAAGCTTTATCGATCACCTTATTTAACAACTGAATAAAGTTAATGAGCTCTTCCGTGTAACAGGCTCTTAGGAGTGATTTACAGCATTCATTTGTTCAGATAAGCCAATATGATCCGAACAAAGGTATTGCTAACTCATTTTGTGCTTCGCTTTGAGATCCTCTCAAATTAGCTTTGCAAGTTCCAAGTTCATGACACAAGATGTAATGAGTACTTGTATTAATTGTGTTTAATGACTGACTTATGGGGTGAACTCATGCACTGTAAATGTGCCCTGAGATTCGGGTAGCACAGAAGGTTAGCACATTGTGCTAAATTTTCTGATTCCAGGATACACCTACCATGTAGGTTTTACTCTCTTAAGGACCTAAGTACAGAGAGTGGTCAGGCAGGTGAAGTGGTATGCTAATGTGGGCAGTCTGAGGGAGAGGCTAATGCTAATTGGCCATGTGCTCTGCCTCAGAAATTTCTGCAGCTTGCAATTTCTTTGGGCAAGCGAGTATAACTTGACCAAGTAAAATTTTATACCAGGAGGAAAAAAGTAACCACCACAAAAATATTGTGATCTATTCACTCCATGGTAGTACTGTAGGTGCAGGTAAGTTCAGCAAAGATGTGAAGATGTATGTGTGCATGACTGTAAGGTGATAAGTGACTCTGCAAGTGTGTGTGTGCATCTCTGTTTCTGCCAGGGTAGTAACACTAGGAGGAAGATTTAAGCAAGGAATTAAGATTCTAGATATTTGTGTGTGAACTGTGAGTGTGTGAGTGTTTCTGAGGCTGTAATAGAGTGTGGGTAGACTTATTTATTGATCTGTGTACATGTGTGTATATGCATATGTGTACACGCATGCTTGACCTTAAGGGGGTGCTAATGCACTGCATGGGCCACTAGGGTACCAAACTGATTAGGAGACATGGTAATGAATCAATAATAAGGTATTTCTCATTGAGACCATATTTGTCTTTGAAAGAGATTTTTCTCACCATCATGCTAATTGACCAAAATCCTAGCATTTATTTTATATATTGTTACCTGTGTTAGAACATCAAGCTTCACATATTAAGGCTCTGGGGAGCTAACACTTATTACACTGATGGAGTGGCAAGAGTTTTAAATGGTCCTGTGTAGTCCTGATGGAGAGGCAAGAGTTTTAAATGGTCCTGTGTAGTCCAGGCTAAGTGGGTCCTGACTTTTTTTTATGCAGAATATTACTCTGCCCTCTCGTGAGATTTGCAATTTTATTAGAAAGATTTAAAGTTTACATCCACTAAATGTTGTAAATGCAGTTATTGTAAAACAAATTGCATTTTTTACTGTAGCCGCATCCACGTGACTAGTGCAGAAACATGCTGATGTGATTTCACTGCTGATGTCATCGTGAAAGTTTCTTAGTGACTTTCTTAGGGGTAGGCAGAATAAAATATTTCAATCAGATGTTGACTTGCACTAGTAATTGACTGTAGCATTGTGCTGAGAGTGTAAATTGTATGCAGTTACATCACTAGTAGTAAACAAAATTGTGTAGCAGTTAAATTGAACAATATTACTTTGTCTCTCAGATAAGCTGTTGGAGTTTACCTTTGAGATCAAACAAAATAACTTTTTTCCTTGTTTTAGTTCATTTATAAAGTGTCATGATGAATATGTTATTGCATCCTCGCTTCCACAATATCCAACACAGTGAAATAAAAATGCATAAAACTGAAGTATGGCTATGTATGGTTACAAGGGCATTGTTGTTGCATACCTTTGACTGAAGCATGAAGTCAAGCCAGTCTACAAAAGACTATTTTTGCTTTAAAGGTGTGCAAATGTCACCCAAATGCTCCTTGCATAGAGTAGGGCATGAAGGTGATGTTCAGGCCTACCATAGTCAGAACCTGTTTGTCACCAGTCCGAACATATGTTTTCATTATTGGTCTGTTTACCTGCATCCATTTTCTGCCAATTGAATGCATTTTTGTTCTCCAATGACTGCATACACCTGTTTGCTGACTTCTTTGCAGTTGCGAATAAGTGTCCCATTGGGGTAGGGTTTGTTTTCTTGTCTTGTTTTGTGCTCTTTGGGGTTAATGTCATCCAGAAAGGGTAAATGCCACATTTTCCCCAGAAAGACTGCCACGAAGTGTCTTTTTTTTTTTTTTGTCTAGGAGGTTCTCATGACTACATGTTCAGTTTGTCAGGCGTTCGTCCTGAAAACCCTTTGTAGTAGACTTTCTTCCCTTTCCTTCTATCTTGAGAACCAGCTTCTTAAGCTTCTCACTAAAGATACAATGGAAGGAATCTCTCACCACAAGGATCAGCCATTAGTGGAAGAAGGTGAAGAAAGTACGACTGGAATCTTCCGCTGCCCAGCCTCTGTCAGATGTTTCTCCTGAGGTCATTTACAAACTAGTAGACTCGCCCGGCTGTGTCTGATTTCTCTGCTGCAACCATCTGGCTGGCAGCATGTCCAAAGAGTCTTTGCAGGCATCTGTCTTGGACGTTCAGGTGGAACCAAGGATGACTTTTTCTGAGGTGCCTGGAGCAGTTCCTCTTTTAGTTGGGAAAGAAGTTCCTATTATGGTTCTCAACTGTCGTCCTGGGTCTGAGCCTTCTCAGTTTTTTTGGAGGGGATATTTCCTTAAAAAAGAAACAAAAACATAAACATGTTTGTTCTGCTCCTAGGGATCCAAAAAGTGAGTGGCAGGCCTACTTGGGGGCTATATACTGCTTTAATGTCCTTAAAGCTTCCTCAAGGGGTTTTGGTTCCTGCTCCTCATTGGTCCTCTACTCCCCTTGAAAGGCCTAGAGAATAGGATTCTTCAGATGATGAGTCAGATTCTGATGTCAAATCCTTGACTGACCTTTACTCCGATTCCTTCTCCTTTGGACTATGAGTTAGAGAAGGAGAAATCTGTTAGGCCTCACATTCCTTTTGAGTAAATTTCCCTTGGGGGGGACACAGTCTAGGGTGATGGATTTTTTTTTTTTGTTTGTTTTAAGTGGGATAGTACTCTGTCTGGGATACCTATAAGAGGTACTGTGAGTGGCTGCAGTTGGAATCTCCTAAGCCTGTGGCTATTCCACCTGTTTTGGCTGCTTTTCTGGATCCTTTTTCCAATGCCTCCATGTCTCTGTTTCTTTGCCCCCTGCTCCCAAGAAACCTGACCAGTTTTATAGGGTACATGAGGATTGATATTTTTTATATAAATGTCCTACTGCTGCCCCCTCTGTAGTAATTGTAGGCTCTGATAACCTGTCTCAATTGCTTCCTTTGCCCAAGTTATTGCCTTCTGACAAGGAGAGCAGTGCTATCGAAAGACTGGGTAAGAAGGTTTACACTTCGGCTAGCCAAGTTTTTAGGGCTATTAATTATCAGACCCATATGTCTAGGTAGGTTTTGGCTGTTCTTTCTCAGGCCTGTCAACTTATTTCTGATTTTCCAACTCTGAGGGTAAAACTTCTGTTCTTTTCTTGCTAGGAACTTCTCAAGTCATTCATCATTCTATTAAATGTAGTTATGATGCGGCAGATGCCTTTTGTATGGCTGCTGTTTTTGGTTCAGTTATGAGAAGGTATACTTTTCTTAGGCTTCAACCTTTGCCTGATGCTGTTAAAGCTAAGTTGATGGATGCTCCTCTGGATTCTAAGCTTTTGTTTGGGAAGCTGCTGATGGTTTAAGTCCCTTCAGGATAAGGCTAAGGCCTTACAGGAGCTTAAACATGTGTTGGTTTCTCCTGTGTTTAAATTTCAGAGAAAAACCAAGCAAAAAAACCAAGTAAACCAAATAAAATCCAAGCACGAGATGAAAAACAGGAATGCAGTAGCGTACTCAAATGTTTAATACCCGCTTTCGTCACAAGACTTCCTCAGAATGCAACAAATAACCCCAAACACAACATTTAAATACTAATGCCAATTAAGTACAAATTACATGTCAATCAATAAAACTAAATAATTAAACTAATAAAACTGTTAAAATACTGCACACATTAAGCAAACAATAACAAGGTATTGCAATCCTTGTCAACATGTAATTTCCTGTATTTTAAAAAACATTTCACATTAATAGAGTCGTTTAGTCCTGGAAATTTGTCAGAATTCAGTCTGATTTGCTAGACTGTTTCACGTTGTTCTACTGAGACTGTTAAAGAGGTATCGCTCACTCGATTTAGAGAACTGTTATTTTAAATGCTGCATTGAGTTGGGCATAGTCCCTAAAGGACTGAGATTTTTCAAATGCCCTAACGGCGTAACTGCCAATTCACCTTTTTTTAAGACATTGGTTGGTTTCTTCAATGCTGCTGGCATTGATTTTCTTAAATTACTTATTGATAACAATCTTGGAAAGATGAGTGATTTAAGAGAAGAGACAGTACTTGTTGAAAGTGAACTTAAAAGCTTGTTGGGTGAAAGTAATGCGAGAGAATTTTTTGAAGCTTTTTATGAGGAATTAGAGCAACACACGGCTGAAGTTACCAGCCGTAAGCAAGTTAAACTAACTCGTGACCTCATTTCCTACGACAGTCACAGTGCATATAGTAATTTTGCCAACAAAAGTAACTTTACAACCTCTAAAGGCGATTTTACACGCCAGAATGGTTCAAACAGGTGGGGCAAAAGAAGTTACAGTGCGGCCGCTACTGTTTTAAATGATTCAACATCGGTAGCTGCTTACAATGCCACCAGTGGCAATAATAAACAACTTGAGCGCCAGTACATTAACAATTCTAGAGACACCATTTCCGATAATGATTGTATTGCCAAAGTTAGCGGTAACAGTGAAGTCAATGTTGAGAAAGTAGCTATTGTTGAGAACAATGACAAAGAAACCACTGGACAATCTATTAGTAACAATGGGTCAGTTAGACCCAAAGTCAAGACTGGTTCTAACACTTTGGTCGACTTTACAACAGGCCATTCTTCTTCTTCAACTTTTTTCAACAAGAAAGGCAACTGCAACAGCAGGAATACTGTATTGACTCTGAGTCGGACCTTCTTAGGGTCGAACTCTTCGGGCGACGAAACTTAGAGGGGACAATAGACCAATTTAGTATTATAAATTTAACTGATCATTGTTTTTCTGAATGTGAAACTAGTGTTTTGAAACTAGGCTTGAACTTTATTCCTAATGTTAGAGCTAATTTCAGCAACACCATAATTGATTTAAAGAAATATACAAGGAAATTAAACTTACATTATTTGTTAAATTTTCTATCTAAAGAAGAACAAAGCAAAAAGATTTTGATAAAACCTTCAGATTTCACCCCTCATTTACATCACACCATTAAGGTGTTTGAAGAACAATGTGTACAAGATATTAACAAAGTTTTGAATAGAAACAATCACATTAGTGACAACTTAACCAAAAATGAAAGATTGGCCTTGAAAAATCTGAAATCACTTAGTAAGGACTTCAGATTTATGAAAAGCGATAAAGGGGGCAATATTGTTGTTATGAGCCAAGAGGTTTATAACAACAAAATGTTAGATATTCTCAATAACTTTGATGAGTATGAGACTATTAGTCTGTATGATATTAATCGCAGGGTGCGTTTCATACATTCTGAGCTATACGGACTTCTTATGACAGGGGAAATCACTCCTGAAATTTATGATTTTTGTGTTGTCAATGAGCCACGAATAGGGGTTATTTTTGGTATACCTAAAACCCACAAGAATATTGAAAATCCCCCACTTAGACCTATTGTCTCTTCACCACACTCTGTGACTGAGGGCATTTCCTTAGTCATTGACGCTGTGTTGGGGTCTATTTTGGCAGGTGAAATTTCATTTATTAAAGATTCTTGGCACTTTTTGAGTAAATTTGGGACATTTTTGCAGGAATGTGACTTTGACCCTTCAAGGCATATCATTTTTACAATTGATGTTGTTTCCCTTTACACCTGCATTCCTCATGTTACAGGAATTGATGTAGTTTGTGACTTCCTGTCAAAGAAAAATGTTGGTTTACCATCCAATGCCATTTCCACCGTCAGGTTATTTTTAGAATTGATCTTGGAGAACAATTTTTTTCTTTTTGGAAAGAAGTATTATAGGCAAAAGAAAGGGGTGGCAATGGAGTCATCTGCCGCTCCAGCTTTTGCAAATTTAGTCATGGCCGGGTGGGAACTTGAAGTCATGCCAACTTTGAATAGGAAATTTAATATTAAGTTCTATTGTCATTTTATTGATGATTTACTATTTGTCATTGAGGGGGATTACTCTACAGTTGATAGGTTAATTCTGGACATTAATTCATCTTCTGATTTTTTGAAATTCACCAAAGGGTGTGTAGGATTGCAAGTCAACTTTTTAGATGTGTTTTTGTATTGGGA
This sequence comes from Protopterus annectens, assembly GCF_019279795.1. Taxonomy (NCBI): domain Eukaryota; kingdom Metazoa; phylum Chordata; order Ceratodontiformes; family Protopteridae; genus Protopterus; species Protopterus annectens. The sequence continues at coordinate 275,851,433 of NC_056743.1, forward strand.
TGAAAATGATAACAGGTTTCATAGTAAACTTTACCGTAAAGAAACATTTACTAACGGTTATTTACACAGTTCAAGTAATCATCCTAGGCACGTTGTTAAAAACATTCCCCGTGGTGAATTCATACGGGCTAGTCGAATGACGTCAAAACACAATGATCTCTTAGTTGAATTTAACATCATTGTTTCCTTATTTAGTCAGAGGGGATATAACATTGTTGAATTGACTCAAACTAAGGATGAGATTTTGAGTAAACGTACCACCACTTTTAAAGCCTTATTAGATCATCCTATTTTGCTAAACAGTGTGGCAAGTAACTTAGACATGAAAAATGCTATTAATCCACATGTTATGTGCTCCTTTGACATCAGTTCCGATGGGGGACAGATTAGACAAATCATTATTAATAATTGGAAGATAATTAATGGGAACGACGACATTAGAAAAGTGGTGGGTGATCGACCTTTGTTTGTTTTTAGGAATTACAACAATTTGAAAAAAATTTTAGAATTTAAAACCCAGGTTGAACAAAATGCACACATTAACAAAACTGGAATGCACTGTTGCCATAGTTGCAACATGTGCAGATTTATTTCTGAAGGACCTTACATTAAGATTGAGGCTATTGATAGGACATTCAGAGTTCCTGGTTATGTTGATTGCAACTCTAAAGGGGTTGTTTACATCAGCCAATGCTCTGGTTGTTCAGCATTTTACATTGGTATGACTACCAGAAGTCTTAAAATTAGAATTAGGGAGCATTTATATTGTATTAAAACAAAGGATGAAAAAAATGCTCTTTTTAAACATTCGCTTGTTTGTAATTCCTTCAAAAAATTTTGGATGTTGTGCATTCTGATTTAAGGGCGGGTGATTTTAAAAATTACTTAGAACAACGTGAAACAGTCTGGCAAATCAGACTGAATTCTGACAAATTTCCAGGACTAAACGACTCTATTAATGTGAAATGTTTTTTTAAAATACAGGAAATTACATGTTGACAAGGATTGCAATACCTTGTTATTGTTTGCTTAATGTGTGCAGTATTTTAACAGTTTTATTAGTTTAATTATTTAGTTTTATTGATTGACAAGTAATTTGTACTTAATTGGCATTAGTATTTAAATGTTGTGTTTGGGGTTATTTGTTGCATTCTGAGGAAGTCTTGTGACGAAAGCGGGTATTAAACATTTGAGTACGCTACTGCATTCCTGTTTTTCATCTCGTGCTTGGATTTGATTTGGTTTACTTAAATTTCAGAGAAACTACTCCACTAAGCCTGCCTTTATTCCTAGGCAGTCCCACCCTTCTAAATGTAAGAAGAGTGCCAAACGGGCTCCTTCTGCTAAGGCTCCTCGGTTTCCAGGGACTCCAAAGCCTTCCTTTCCAGACAAACCAGGTGCTGTATGACTATCTAGCCCTTCCCAGCCACATTCCTGTTTTCTTCATCTGTTTCTTCTTGTTTGGCTTCAGATCACTCTGGATTCTTGGGTTCTGTCAGTCATTCCTCAGGGGTACTAGTGTGGAAATCCTGTCTTCCTTTTATGGGCATTTCTCAGCTACCTTGGAAACTACATCCCTTTTTCCCAGAAGTTCTTCAGAATCTCTTGACTCTGGGTACTGTTCCCGAGGTGCCTGTGTCTCAAAGGGGAAAATGGTTCTACTCCAGAATGCTTCTAGTACCCAGGAAAGTGAGCATTTGGAGACCTATTCTAGACCTCTCTCATCTAAACACTTTTCTAAAGGTGCCTTCCTTACAGATGTTGTTCCTTCAGAGTCTGTTTCCTCTCTTGCTCCCTCAGGCCTATTTGGTGTCTCTGGATCTGAAGGATGCTTATCTCCATATTCTGATCCATCCTCTTTTCAGGAAGGTTGTGCATTTCTCTTCTTCCTGGCATTTTCACTTTTCTGCTTTATTTGGCCTTTCTTCTGCCCCAAGGGTGTTCACCAAATGCCTTGCTCCTGTGATTGCTTTTTGCAGGCTTCAAGGGATCCAAATATTTCCCTACTTGGGCAACTTGTTGATTCAGGTGTCCTCCCCAGAGATCCTTTTGTAAAATCTTCATTTTGCCATTTACCTTCTTCAGAGTCTGGGGTTCACTGTAAATTTCAAAAAATCTTCTCCGACGCCTTCTCAGGATCATGTTTTTCTGGGTTGCAGGATTCAGATGGTGCCAGTGCTGACTTCCCTGCCCCTTCCAAAGGCCTCAACTCTCATTTCTTTCTTTCACAGTCTTCTTCCTCTGGTTTCCATTACCACCAGGGAGATTGAGAGTACTGGGTTTCATGGTATCCACCGTTCCGATGCTCCTTCTTGTATGAGAAAGTTTTAGTGGTTTTTGAAGTCAGTGGGAATTCAACATGCACATCCTGTAAACTTTGTAGTTCCACTTTTTCTTTCTCTCAGACAGGAACTTCACGGGTGTATTCAGCTGTTGTCTCTGAATTCAGGAATCCCTTTTAATCCCTCTCGAGAATTGTTCACAGATACTTGCAGACATGGGGATGGGGCAACATTTAACTCTCTAAAAGTTCAGGGGGTGTGGTCATTCATTCAGTAGGAGGAGTATATCAGTGTCAAAGAGATGAGAGCCCTTCTGCTGGTTCTTCAGGCATTTTATCCTCTCTTCTCTCCAGGGCCTCTCAATGTGTTCACAGACAATCCCACAGTGATGTGGTAAATCAAAAAATGGGGAGGAACAAGATATTATCTTTGCCGGTTGGCACTTCTGGTATGGGATCTTGCTGTCACGTATCAATGACTCTTCAGGCAGTTTATATCCTTTCCAGTTGGAACATTGTGGCAGACACTCTGAGCAGGTCCTTAACTCCGTCCCATGAATGGATGCTTCAAAGGGATATGTTTTTGGACATTGTCCACCAGTGGGTGTACTCCTCAAGTAGATCTGTTTTCCTCTCCTCAGAACAGACAACTTCCTCTGTTTTGTGCCAGAATCCCAGGTCCACTGGTGTGGAAAGTGGATGCCCTCTCATTTTCTTGTAAGGGGATGTTTCTTTATGCATTTACTCCTCTTTCTCTCATTCTGAAAGTCCTGTTCAAAATTCAACAAGGGGCTCCCAAAGTCTTGTTGGTGACTCCATTTTGGCCATGACAGCATTGGTTCCCTCTTTTGCATTTAGCCAGGGGCAATAATCGCCAGTTACCTCATGGGGTGGATCTGTTCTCACAAGACAAGGGATCTTTCAGCCATCCCCACCTGTCCATGCTTCAGCTGACACTGTGGGTGATAAGATTTTCATTCCTCGTAGACACCTTTTTTCTGAGGAAGTGCTGCAAGTCCTGTAGGAGGCCGGGAACCTATTACTAGGAAATCCTACTTATCCAAATGGAGGAGGTTTTCTATTTGGTGTCTGTCTCATAATCTTGACCCCATTATAGTGGATTTTCCTTTGGTTCTCTTATTTGTGTGAGTTGCTCAATGTTTGTTTGGCCTATTCTTCTATTAAGGCCCACTTATGAGCTGTCTCTGCTTATCTACCCTTTTCTCCTTCTTTAGCTTCTAGTTTGAGGTGAAGCAATTTATTAAAGGCACTTACTATTGGACCTCCCAGGAAGCCTGTCCTCCGTGGGATTTTAATTTTGATTTGGAGACCTTGACTCAGGCTCCCTTTGAGCCTGATGCTTCAGCTTCCTTGCAACATTGTTCCTGGAATATTGTTCTTTACCTCTGCTAGACAAGTGTCTGAATTACAGGCCCTTAAGGCTTCTCCTCCTTTTTTGATCTGTCATGAGGACAGTGTGTCATTGTGCACTAACCCTCCTTTTGTGCCTAAGGTGGTTAATGAGTTATCAATTAATCTGCCTACCTTTTCCCCCCTCGGCAAACTGACAGTAAGAAGGTGCTGCATATGTTGGACGTGCATAGGCAGCTCAAGGTTTATTTGGATAAGACTAAGGCTATTAGAAAATCTGATCAGTTATTTGTTTATTTTCATCCTAGATCTTTGGGACTTGCTGTATCCAAGCAAACTTTGATTTCTAAGGCTATTTCCTTTTGTTACACTTTTTATGGCCATCTTCAGTAAAGGCTAATTCTACTAGAGCTGTAGCTTCTTCTGGTGCTTTTTTCAAGGGCTTGGATACTGATTCTGTTATTGAAGCAGCTACCTGAACTACTGTGCATACCGTTACCAAGCACAGTTGGGGGGTATCTGTAGAGCTAGGGCTGGTTTTGCTAGTGCCATTCGTCATGGCTTTTTAGGGGACACTTCTGCTCCTTTCCCCTCTCAAGTTCCCTCTTGAGCTTTAGCACTCTCCCATATGTTAAGAATATTGCACCAGTGAATGTAAGGACATGGTAAGATTTTACACAACTGTACTATAACGGTAGATGTCCTTGATTTCACTGCTGCACTATTAGCTCCCTTTGCCTACTATTAAGTCCTTTGCCTTCCTGGATGTACAGATTACCTCTTGGGTTCCTTGGCCCTGGTGTTCCTACTAGGGCAGTCAGTTCTGACTGTGGTAGACTTGAATGCCATCTTTATGCCCTGTTCTATGCAAGGAGCATTTGGGTGACATTTGGTATATGTTTACGACAGCAGGAGTCTTTGGTAGACTGGTTGGATGTTGGCTTCCATGGAAGAGAATGCCATTTGTTAAGAATACTGCAGTACTGAAGGCAAGGACATCTACCATTATGGTAAGATTTTATACAACTGCACTTTTTATAACATCCTGTTTATATGAAATACTGAGCATTGCGATAAACTGCCTGAAGGCAGCATTATTTATATATATATATATATATATATATATATATATATATATATATATATATATATATATATATATTTATTATATTATATATATATATATATATATATAAAACAGTCAATGAAATTGCTGACACCTGTTTTTTTTTTTTCCCTTCATATAACAAAAATCTTTTGTCTTTATTGTTAAACTGACACAGGGTGCAAAAAGAAAATCCAGCTTTTTTTTTTTTGTATCCCCCACTAGAATTAGCTGCTGACTCCCACCTTTAAAATTATTCATTCTTTTATTGGCAGTGACTTGTCAATTAGTTTTCCATCAACTCATGATCACTTAACTTCTCCTAGAATCAACATTACAGGACACATCCGTGACAAAAGTCTTGTTGCTGATGGCTTGTGAAATGTTGTGCCCTCTTTTAAGTACATGGACTATAACGTTCTTGTCTGTTTCATCATTTCATTAGCAGTAGCCTCAACCAGTTCCCCAAAGTGTGTCTTTTCCTTAAATCAGTTAATGAATATTTTTACAAGCATGAGAGTCAACATTTGATTAGCAGTTAGCTTATCTAATGTTGATGGCTTGCCCCTTAATGATATGTATTCAATGCATCCTGCTGTTAATTAGTAGTACGGTAAGAGGGAGCCCATTTTTACTACAGCTTTAACCTCAGCTTGTACACAAAGGTTTATTCAGCGTATCATTGGATAACCGTAAACTGATGCATCTCGCTGATCATGGTCAGCCCATCCATTGCCCAGAAAGCTAGAACAAAGGCAAAGGCGTTGCACTAGTGATTGCTGTTTGATTGCAGAAAGGATAACAAGAGTACTCTTATAAAACCTAGAGGACTGAGAACGTGAAAATCATGTGACAGTAAATGGAGATCAGGAGCAAATACCAAACCCTGGAGTTGAAAGGCATTTAATGATCACCATCATAGTATCTGTAAAAGTCTTTGAAGATGATTAGTTTCTAGGAATTAAGCTGTCACCATAGCCTAATTAAGTAAGCAGCTTAATTAGTTCAGGATAAGATGGAATAGCAGTGGCAGAGTCACTATGGAATATCCTCTCTTGAATTTTTATCCCTGGAATAATAATTTGTCCTTTTTCATAGCTAAGCTGCACAGTAGTTTGCCACTGTTTTGTGGTCAATACAGTGTAACTGAACAATATAGGATATGTTTGTAAAGCATTCAATTATCCATGAATGCGGTATGTTGTTGAATGCTTTTTATAGTATGTGTCATACTTAGATTTTTCCCCTTCCTGCAGCTCTCTGTTATAGCTTAACAATAAATTTTTTTTTTCCATAAAGCTTTCTTTTACTACCTTTTTGTTCTATTGCCATAATTGAATTTATCTAGATGGCTATAAACTCTGCATCATTTCCAGTATGTGATTTGTATACTGTTGGAAGGGAAGTTATTGGTATGTAGTTCTTAGTTTCTCTCTTAAGGAGGGTCATCTTTATCCTGTTGTTAACCAGTGTGATGTTTGTTGGGATGAGATTTTTCTCAAGGCTAAATCTTTGTATAGTAATAATTTTAGCCAGAAGTTAGGTACTGCTTCTGGGCACAGGGATTTTCATTTAAGAGCTTCAGTTTTTGTTACTTCATCCCATTTCATAACCTCTATATCAGAGCTTCTTGTGGTTTATTTTAAGTCTTCTATTCATTTGACATCTTTGTCATGCTCAGCAATGTCTTAATAAATATTTATCTAAAATGTACTTCTTTTTTGGTTTTCTATAAAACCTTTTTGGGTCACTGATTAATTTTTTGTATTTTTTCTTGTATATAAACTGCATACGTTTTAAGTTTTTCTTTCTGCTTATGCCAGTATTTTTAGTTCAGTACTGGAAATGCAGTGGTGGTGCTGCAGTAGCGTTGTCGCCTCAGTTAGATGTTGCCCGTTCGATTCTTAGTTAGAGTGTCTTCTGTGTGGCGACATGCGTGAATGGGTGTTCCTTCGTTGAAGGTTGTGCGTTAGGCCCGGAAAGTCAGCACGTAAAAATCTACTGCCAATCATTAGTGGACCGGAGTTCCGCTGTGGCGACCCCTAACCGGGAAAAGCCGAAAGACACATCATAGTATCTGAAGTGGGGAGGGGGACCCTGCACAACCAACATTAAAGATGAATTTGTAAGGATGTTAGTAGTAACTTAGGCCCAAAAGTAGTGACTTTGAATTCAAACGGTGTGAGGGCTGACCTTGCACAACTGTTGAGTGTAAAATTGAGAGATAGGTGGACAGTAGTATGACCATGACCAGCAAGCCTCAAACATAAATTTAGGAGGTGGTTCATGCCTCTGGACAGTGTGTGGTGAACATGAACTCTGAAGGTTGGAGGGAAAGGCAGCAAATGGTAAACACTGAGCATTAAATGCAGCAGCAGTGTATTTATCCACAATGTAAGGTCCCAAGGATAGATTTTCCAGATTTGGTATCAAAATATGAATGTTAGGAGATGTAGACAAGCTGCGCAGAATATTCACTGAATTTGATACAGGACCAAAACTTAATAAATTTGGTGTTATTTTGGTAAGGACATAGTCTTTGCCAGATACAGAATCATAACTGGGACTTAGTAAAAGTTTGTCAAATTTTCAAAATATTGTCTAACTGGTCTATGTCATGAAGTATATGAGGCCCCATAGATTGCATTATTCAAATTGTTGAGTTTTCATAATCAAGAGTCACAGCCTTGGTAGTTTAGTAATATTTTGGGATAAAACCTTTAGAATGTTGTTCTTTTGGGTTTATATCATTAAATGTCAAGTGTCTTTACATAATTCATTCTTAAAGGATGATTTTCAGTTGCTATATGAAATCCATTCTCTGTAAGGAAAAATAAAAACTCCTTTTGGGAAAGAAATGTGTTAGACCAGTGTAGTTAGAAGTGAAGCCCCCTTGGATAACATTTGTAAATCCAGTATAAAAACTCTCCGCTTTAATTCAGAAGCACGTATGAGGCAATGTGTTTTGTGACAAGATTTTCAGAATATCTGAAGATCTGTATTATGAAAGTCATGAAGTCTACAATGATATTTTACAAGTCTGGAGTAAAAATGATGGTGATTCCTCGTATCTTTGCTATAGTTCAGACTATATACACAGTCATAACTTGGGCTGTTAGGAATAAGTGCAGTAGGACAGTCGCATCTTAAAAGGTGGCTAATGGCAGTTTGAACCTCAAAAGAAATAAAGTTAAATAACTTTATAACGTATAAATAACCTAGCTCAGGAAATTACAGTGTTTGTCAGTTATATAGCTTTTGTTTTGTTTGGCTGCCTTGTCCTGTTAATTCAGGAATGTGTTTCCCACACAGCATCTTAGAATGCATGGGGGTTGTGTTCAGCAGCAGATTATACAATGGCATTATTGTGGATAAAGAACTACAGTGGCTAAAAAGGGCAGTGTTTGTGCTACTTTACTTTTGTAGAGCACTTTTGTTAGTGGCCATTGTTGCCCCCTATTAATAGTTCCATGCTGACCGACGTAGTTTAAAAAATGTTAATTTTGCATTATTGTGTGTTGGTGATTGGAGGCTCAACTAGTTACTGTGAATCCCTCAGAGGCTACCTTTGCAGCATAGGCTTAAGATTTATTATCCCTGTAGGTACCTGAAATAAGTGCCCTTATCTATATAACTTTGTTTTCACAAGATGTTAAATATCTGAGATGCACTTAGCCCCCACCAGAAATTAAATTGCCTACATGATGTAAGATGTGTGAGGTAAATACCAGAAGGAAGTCATGACTTCACACACAAACATGCACCGATACACAAATCCAAAATAGTGGTCAGAGAAACTGGTTCAGGCCTTTGCACATTTCCTTTCCCCAGAGTGTAATTTCTTCCCTTCAGTTCCTGTATTTCCATGTTAGCAAAGCATGATGTAGTAGTCTCTTCCCCTGTGTGAGATTTCATTCATACTCCTCCTCCTCAGAGCACACCTTGCTGCATCTGAATGCCATTACAGAATTTTATCATCACATTTTAAAGTTCTTTGACACAAAACCTGCATAGCAATGTTATTTATAACACTTTTCCTTTATTTAATGCTTAGTGACGTTCTAAAATTATTCAGAGTTTAAGCATTTACAGCACTTTTATTCTGTACAGTATTTTACAGCTGCTTTCTGTACCTTGATGTCATAAATCTGTTATGATGTTGGGAATCACAGCTGTTTATCTTTGTAGTCTGAATTTGAAAACGTACAATGACCACTGAAAGTAACCACCAAATTCTACTGAGCTGTTCAAGCAAGAAAGTACAATATTGTGGTGGAGTGCAGGAACGAAGGAAGCAAGGTGGCAACGGAAGGAGCTGAAATGCAAAGTTCCAAAAAGGATGTATTATTTTTGCTGTTTCGTTTCACTTCAGGTTGTACAACACATTCATTACAAACAAGTATGTAAACTTCCCTGCAATAAGTCACCAACACTATTACTGAAGATTCTTAAATGTACTATTATTTCTTAGTCTGAGCATTTCAAGTGACTGAACAAGTGATCTGACAGGGGAAACTGTGGTGAATTAATCTCATCAGCTCTGCCCTCACATGCATTACAGACAAAAAGTAGCTTTCCAGGACAGCAAGGTCATGTCAGAATGTCTGCCCTGATGAAGGTTTTCAGGATAAGAAAAAAATAGTAATATGCAAATATTGTACAGTTGCCACCTTCCAGGTAGGCAAAAACACAAAAGCCATATCCCTTTATAAGACCCCTACCCCTTCCTTTCCCTGTCCCATTCTCTACTTTCTCCATCCACTCCCATGTCCACTTTGTGATGTAAATGTATCAGTGGGAGGTAGAATGATTTTTTTCAGTCTTGGATTTGATGACCTAATGTTAAAGTAATGCCCTGGCTTTTAGATGTCTTTGCATAGTGTGTGAGACATCTTCCTGCCATGTTAGCATTAGAAACATACATACATACAAACATACATATATATATATATATATATATATATATATATATATATATATATATATATATATATACACACACAAATATGTTCCCAGTAGTCCTTCAGCAACATGCACTGTACATACATGCATACATCACCAACATGTATAGTTTCTCCCTTTTTTGCTAATTCTGTATTACTTCACTGTCTTGCTATATTCTTTTCTGCTTTCCATATATAGTTATCATAATTATTTGTATGTTTTATCCCTTTAATATTTTGTCAAGAATCTGCTGATTAATTTAGCCCAGGTACCTTTTTTATATCTTGTCAAACATAAGTGTGCTAAGAATTTCATTATGCTTTGAGTGTCTGGCTGTAGTTTTAACTAATGCTATCCTGACTGGCTGTAGTTTTAACTAATGCTATCCTGACTAAAGATCAAGATTATTGAAGATTTGATCTATTTAATTCCATAATTTTGACTTCTGTGGTCAGTTTAATAAAATTATTATTTTTAAATTACTTTATTTACTTGCTTTGTATCTATGCAGAATAAATACACTCTTAGTTTGCTTAGGCTTCTGTGACTCAGATGTGTGTGATATTAACTTAGAGTTATTGCTTAATTTTGTCTTTTGTACTATAAAACTGTGAAACTTGCAGATGTTCTCCTTTTCCAAAACTTTATTCCGTAAGCGGTTTCGTAAGGACTAGTATCCAGACTTCCTCATACAAAGTTACACAAGCAGTAAATGACTTGTATACTTATACAATTAATAAATAAAACAATAAAACAATTCTATAAAAAAACAATTGAATAATTAAACAACTCCATTCCTTTCCTCCTATGGAAAACTATTTACTTTGTATTTCCATATATAATTCATGATTTTATTACTAAATGCCTAGACACTAAATTAGTGACTTGAATTAATATAAAATACAAATGTATTAAGTAGAAAAAAAAAAATATATATATATATATATATATATATATATATATATATATATATAAATATTTGTGGTATAATTGAATAAATGAAATACCTGGGGCTATGTTTTTTGTGCTAACCCCCCCCCCCACACACACACACACACACACACTCTACCTATCTAGCTGTTATACTGGAGTTATATTACTAGTAGTTTTCTTAGAAATGTTACTGCATATACCATCTTTCAAATCCATTTCACAAATGCATTCGAATAATGCTATAGTAGAGTGTAGTGGTGGGTTGAACAAACTCAAAACTTTCAAGTCATGTGTTAAGCAAGGTGTACTGCCCATTAACACTGTTAAATTAAGTTTCCGAGTGAAAATTTTCAAATCCAAAATGGCTTTTGCTAAATCAGCCCTTTTGTTGGGCACAAAAGAAAGCCCCCTAGATAAAAAAAAATCAACAAAACACACATCCGACCGAAAATTGGTATAGTTAAAAACTTTAAAGTCACCTTACGAGCTCAATGTAATCAAAGGGCTAGCAAGCGAGCCACGGGCTACCTCCTCCAGTGATTCTGCTTCTTCCGTTGCTGCCCCTGACGGCTGGAATTCTGTTGTGCCAGAGTAGCTTTCTGGTAAGCACCCTGAAAATGATACCATAGTTCCAATTTTTATAGAAGAGATTAAATGTTTCACTAACTTTTTGGATTTCACCTTTCAATTTGAAACGGAAGCTATCAACTATCTGATTGTGTACATATCAAAAGATACAGCCCATAACAGATTTGGAACAACTATATATAGGAAACCCACATATTCCAATACTTTCTTGCATTTTTCTAGCAGCCACCCCTTCCATCAAAAGAAGGCGGTTATGAAAGGCCAATTGGTCAGGGCATCAAGGATGATTCCTTTCGAGGATGATTTCCAAGTAGAATAAAGTTTACTTAGATCCATGTTCAGTAGTAGAGGTTATCCACCCAGACTATTTGATAAAATAAGGCAAGAAGTGGTTAACAAGAGAAACATGGGACATTTTAGACCTATCCTGTTTAATGGATACCATGATTTTATTCATGAGTTGGATGGTGATAGAAATTGTTATGCACAAACGAATTCCCATACTAAAGGCATATTAGACATGGGTGGTCCCACACTTATCACAACTTTTTCAAAGGATGCAAAAATTGTTTCAAATATCATCTATAAGAATTGGGCACTGCTGGCAGAAGATACACGCATCAACAAAAAGTTTGAAAAATTGCCACACATTATTTATCGGAGTAGCCAAACTTTAAAGGGCATCTTAGAACTTCCAAGCAGAATTACAAAAAAGAACATGGTTATGTACAAATGTGATCACTGCCATCAGTGTCAGCATATTAATGTGGGCACTAAAATAACCATTAGAGATGTTGAATACAACATATTAGGTAAATTTAATTGCGAGTCAAAGGGCATTGTTTATGCTGCTATATGCCAACAATGCCAATCCTTTTATATAGGAAAGACAGAAAGGGCAGTGCGCCAATGCATATACGAGCATACGTATCATATAAGTAAAGGTACCACCACAAATGCTTTGGCTAGGCACACATTGCACCATCCCACTCACAAATGTTTGTTTGCCATTGTGCACCAGGAACTATTTAACAAAAGAGGAGGGCCATAGGCATTAAGGTTAGAAGAAAAGGAATTGTTGTGGCAAATTAGAATGTTTGCACACACACACCTTGGCCTTAATGAATATGCTTCCATTAAATGCATTTTGAAACTTAAACAGCTAGATAGGTAGGTGTGTGTGTGTGTGTGTGTGTGTGTGTGTGTGTGTGTGTGTGTGTGTGTGTGTGTGTGTGTGTGTACAAACAACATAGCCCCAGGTATTTCATTTATTCAATTATACCACAAATATTTTTATATATATATATATATATTTTCTACTTTAATACATTTGTATTTTATATTAATTCAAGTCACTAATTTAGTGTCTAGGCATTTAGTAATAAAATCATGAATTATATATGGAAATACAAAGTAAATAGTTTTCCATAGGAGGAAAGGAATTAAGTTGTTTAATTATTCAATTTTTTTATATAATTGTTTTATTTATTAATTGTATAAGTATATAGTCATTTCCTGCTTGTGTAACTTTGTCTGAGGAAGTTTGGATACTAGTCCTTACAAAAGCGCTTACGGAATAAAGTTTTGGAAAAGGAGAACATCTGCAAGTTTCGCTGTCTTTTTGTGTTTACGAAGTACTAGTTGGTTGTGTTGTTTTCAAGGTACTATAAAACTGTGTTTTGTATCTATGCTGCTGATGACATACTAAGGCCAATGTATATCTTCAGCTGATAATTTCCGTAGTTTATCTGTACTTAAACAGGTCTTTGTAAGCCTGCAATATGCACTGAACTCTTACTGCTCTCTGTTTGCAATGAGTTTAGCATCTTTATTATATAAAGCTCCTTTGTAGTCTTGTGCCTTAGCAGTTACCTCCTTCTAAAACATACATTTCTGCCTGTCTTCTTTAGTCATCTGTACTTATTTTAGTCTAAAAATACCAATTGTACTGATAACTTTGTATGAATAGTTTGCAAGCATTTTTGTCTTTGCTGTTTTAATTGTCCAAAGACCTGTTCATCTACAACATTTATGAATGCTGTTGTCTACAAAAGTTTTCATCATGTTTTTTTATGTTGTTCCATACTGTTACATCCAGCTTTGTCCTAACTGCAGTTCAGGATATGACTTGCTGAGAGCTATGCTCAGAGTGCAGCTTCTGGTCTGTAGTAGGTACATAAGTAACGATTTCTGTTTGCAAAACAACCTTGTTGTTATTTCAAGGAGCTCCAGGCCAGTAATCCAATGAAAATAGAATAATTCTCTCACTTAAACACACCCTCTTACCTGCACACCCATGTATATATGGGTCCAGTTATATTGGTCAGCTTTCACTTAATCTTTTGTCTGTCAAGTGTTCAGAGGTTAAGGTTGTGACCTTCAGTTCCTGTGGTACAGGGTTTGATTCTATCAGCTTTCATTTACATCCTGTGTAACTCGAGCAAGTCACTTTACCAGACATTGCTCCAGGTCTTCCCTGAAAATGCGCTGTTTGTCCAGTGGGCCTACCTGGTTAACAAGTAGAATTATTATTATAACAGCTTTCCTTCTGGTTTTGTTTGGTTAACAGGAAAGCTGATTGACAATGCTGCAAGCTTGATTTGGGGTTGGGGTTTGTGACCTTTCCGTAATATTATAATCTTGGAGTTGGTATGTTTTAAGTTAGCATGGGGTGCAGAGAGCTTGCTCCCCTGAAGACAAACGTGTCTTGCATGTTCCAAGGTTATGTCTTGGAGAATGCACATTTCATTGTTGTTATTCTGTCACCTTTTTCTTGTCAATGTTGTGAATGTCGATATACTGAAGATCAGATTATCCTCAGTATGTCTGTATAATGTATATAAATTTAAAACACATATGCATGTTTGTTTGTGTCTTTCGGCTTTTCCCAGTTAGGGGTCGCCACAGTGGAACTCCGGTCTGCTAATGATTGGTAGTGGATTTTTACGTACCAGGTTATCAGCCCTGACGCACAACCTTCAACGAAGGCACGCCCCATTCACGTATGCCTCCAGACAGAAGACGCTCTAGCTGAGAATCGAACGGGACAACGTCTTGCTATGAGGCAACAACGCTACCGCAGCACCACCATAAAACACATATGCGTGTATGTATGTAAATATACATGCACATGTGTACAAAGGGGCAAAACCCCAGTTCCTAATAAATTGACCAACCATATATAATGCAACAAAGTTAGAGCTGTCATTTTTAATATTGAATATGAAAGGAAGTACACCACATTCACTGATTTGTAATAAATTAAATCCAAAATAACTCCAAAAGACAAAAAAAAAAAAAAAACTTACCAAAGTTCCATTAGTTATTTTATAAGCACTTTCATTCTCATATAGAACTTCATCAGACAAATCCAGTAAACACATTATACCATTTAAGTAGGCCATACCATAATCACATGTTCAGCAGCCTCAATGTTTTAACCCCTTCCTTCTCAGAACCACTTTAAAGTTTTCTCTGTCATTTAATCCTGAAAAACTACAGGTATTTAGTTTTACTTGCCAGCAGTATTCCTTCCAGTCTAAATCACCATCTGCGTCAAACCTTTTTATAAAATTGTAAACTTGATCTATCACAGAAAAAACAAAATAATTTTTATTAATTTCATTTGAATGTACTTGTAGTACATGTTTGGCCAAAACATTGCCTTCATCTAACTTTTTTCAGTAGCATACAAAATTTTCATGTATTATCATATACAATTACCTGGTCATCCTTCCTATATAAAAAGCCTGACATTTTCCACACAAAACAATGTAAAGCAGACATTTCCACTTACAAGTAAACTTATTACATAACTTGATCTCAAAATTCCTAGTTACTCAAAAAATATTGGCTTTTTTTAAATGGCTGGGAAAAAGAATGTGTGCACTATTTCAGAATGTTTTAAACATAGATCTGTATAAGCATTTTATTGATGTATTCCTTTCATGGAAAGGTGATGAAACAGAATGTTTGAATTTTATAACATAATTGAATAAAGTGGTTCTGAGAGGGAAAGGGTTAAAACATTGAGGCTGTTGAACATGTGATTCTGGTATGGCCTATTTAAATGGTATAATGTGTTTAATGGAACTGTCTGATGAAGTTCAATATGAGAACAAATGCACTTACCAAAGTTTCATTAGAGATGTTATTTTTGCAAGTTTTTTTGATCGTTTAGTGTTTTACTTATTGCAGATTGCGAAAGTTAACTAATGGCTTATCACAGGATTAATAATACTAATTCTCTTGTTGCTGAATGTTACCTACATTCACATTTCTCACAAAATAACTATGGGAGTTTTGGAGCTCTTAGTCTTTCTCTCTGTCAGCAAAATTATCCCCTTTGGAATGTTCTACCAGCACCACCCATCCCATAGCAGTTTGTTCAGATGATTCAGATTTGCTTCTGAACTTGGATCATAGACACCCCGCAAGAAGCAATGGTGACACTATATATCAACGTTTTTCTGTTTGTTATCTTCATTTACTAAAGTACAGTGCCCTTTCTCTCTCCTATTTATTTTATGTAATGAACTTGAACACCACATTTCATTCCTTTTATAGCCTTTTAAATTAGTTTCAAGCCCTATATCTGTCAACACTGATAACATAGGAAGTAAATTTCCACAT
Organism: Protopterus annectens; assembly: GCF_019279795.1. Taxonomy (NCBI): domain Eukaryota; kingdom Metazoa; phylum Chordata; order Ceratodontiformes; family Protopteridae; genus Protopterus; species Protopterus annectens. The sequence goes on from NC_056743.1 coordinate 275,867,287, forward strand.
GTTTTTTATAGCCTTTGAGTTGCTGGAGAGATGACTCAAAGGAACAGAAATAGAAATGAAGATATGACACAGCCAGGAGACGTTTGGAATACTTTACGCTAGCAAGAGCTTTACTCAAGAAAAGACTTGATTGCACAATCCGACAGGCAAAGATAAATGGCACAAAAAAACAGAAGATGAGATATGTGTTTGGTGATAACTTTAACCATGCAATAACTACGATTTCTTTTTATGTTGCTATTATATTATGCAGGAAAGACTCCTGACCTCAGAAGGCATTTAAGACAACAGAATCATCCCTCATTTTTTTTTTTTTTTGTTTTTTTTTTAAATATTCACTTCCTTTAAAATAAAAAAAACTGAATGGCTTGGGTGTGAATAGTCTACATTTAACATGATTTTCTTAGACTGTGACCAAGCAATGGGAACAGTCAAGACCTGATCTTGCTTCTAACAATCATTTATTTCTGAGGTTTTCTTCTGCAGATTTCCTTTTGACCAGTTTATATGCAAAATATTTACGTTTGTATCTAGTTTATATTGCTTAAGTTCAAGGTGAACACATTCTTCTCTTCCAGTAGGATAAATTCTTCTCTTCCAGTAGGATAAAGTCATGTATATGTAGTTTTAGCATCTTCTCTTCCAGTAGGATAAAATCCTGTATATGTAGTTTTAGCATCTTCTCTTCCAGTAGGATAAAATCCTGTATATGTAGTTTTAGCATCTTCTGTTATGGGATAACATGAACAGTGACTCAGAGTGTTTACTGTTTGGGTTCCTTTTGTAAGGTAAGGATTTATTTTTTGTGGGAGCAACGGCAGTAAAAATAAAACCGTGATAGCACTGAGTATCATGTAGCCCTTCCTAAGGGTCTGTTTTCCTGTTAGAATATGTATCTCTTGTTTTTCCTGCTTTACTAGTTTAGTCCAGTTTCAGAGTTGCTGATTCCTGGGCTTTGGTTGTAGTTCCTGTGTACTGTTTCCTTGCCTTATTTGGGGGAAGGAAAGCTACCTTGCTTACCAGTGGGAGTGGGAAGCATTGAGCTGCCTTTTGTCCAGTTTTGTGAGGTTTCAGCCAGTAACTAGTAGTTTATTGGTCGTTTTGGGCCAGTTTCTAGCTTTTTCCAGCCCCCTGGTATAAAACTTTCAGCTTGTACCTACTCAGCACAGACTCCACGTGGGCCAGCAGAGTAATCCAGGCTGCAGAGAGCTGAATAAGCGACTTTTCTTGATACTAAGTATATTTTTGTTGCTTTCCACATCTGAATACCTAGCAACTGTATTTCGCCTGCCTTTCTGTTACATTGAAGCTGTTTTTACTGCATTTAACTTAATATTGCACTTGGAATCCTTGTTTGTTACTATTTGACTGTATTTGTAGCAAATTCTTCTGTGTAAGCTGTAGTAGCTGATTCATAGCATTTATAAGTGTTTGCTGTACCTGTTTCTGCCTGTTTTGTGAAAAAAAAAAAAAAAGAAAAAATATCTCTTGTTTTTCCTGCTTTACTAGTTTAGTCCAGTTTCAGAGTTGCTGATTCCTGGGCTTTGGTTGTAGTTCCTGTGTACTGTTTCCTTGCCTTTTTGGGGGAAGGGAGGCTACCTTGCTTTCCTGCTTTACTAGTTTAGTCCAGTTTCAGAGTTGCTGATTCATGGGCTTTGGTTGTAGTTCCTGTGTACTGTTTCCTTGCCTTATTTGGGGGAAGGGAAGCTACCTTGCTTACCAGTGGGAGTGGGAAGCATTGAGCTGCCTTTGTCCAGTTTTGTGAGGTTTCAGCCAGTAACTAGTAGTTTATTGGTCGTTTTGGGCCAGTTTCTAGCTTTTTCCAGCCCCTGGTATAAAGCAGCTAAACGCGTTAAGCTGATTTAGAGCGATTTAGCGGAGCTGCCACTGTTGCACACTAGGGCAGTGCGGTTAAGCAGGTTTAAACTATTCGGGCTACCTAAAGTCCACTCTTCAAATTTTCCCTTAAAACTACCTTCCTCGAACTATACTACTGATCAAATCAGCGTATCCTATAACTAAAAGATCAACTCTACTTGACTCCAAGTAGACTATTCTCTATCTATTAAACCTAGCACTTGCTCCTACAGTACTTATTACCTTGATACGGCACTCTTGTCATAGATAGTACCCCAAAAGGCAACCCCCATTTCTCGGTCACCCACGTCCCCAGAATCTTTTTAAAGTTTTTTAGTCTACCCTTCTAGCATGTCGAGGGATCAGTTGCTAGTGTCCTCTCCTGCTCAGCTGGTGAACCTGGGAATATTGAGGCAATGTTTCAATTGCCTCATGTACACAGACAACCCTTTCCTCCTCCCACAAAACACAAATACATGCGAAGATGCAACTATACGGCCAAACTGGAGGCTGAGCTCTCTCAACATAGGACTGGCAAGACCAGTCAGGAGGAGAAGGTTACCACACACACTATAGACCCAGTCTCACATAGTACCATTACAACCTCAAATCATACACATAAACACACAAAGACATACTCGGAGGCTCTGATCAAAAATCTACCAAAACAGCAGAGGCCACCAAAGCAGACACCCAAACAACCACCACCTCAGAACACAACACCCAACACATAGACCTCACAGTCAGAGTGTCAAACAGTCACAGCCCTTAAGGCCAAACACAATGCCAGACACACTAGTCATTGGTGACTCCATAGTCAGACACACTGATGTCCCGCTCACCAGACTGAGTAAGGAGAAGGTCACAGTAAGCTGCCTGTCGGGCTAGAATCCGCCACATAATGCAAGCACTCAGGTCTCTCAACAGCAGGTACAAATATGACTCAGTCATTGTCCACGCTGGTGTAAACGACCTGAGACGTACCTCCTTGGACTACATGAAAAGAGACATTGAGGAGCTCTCTGATTATGTAGCCCAGGCAGGTATGACCCTGACCTTGAGCAGTATCCTACCTTCACCAAGAATGATGCCACAATACAGAGATAAGATGATCAGCTTTAACAATTGGCTTAAACACTGGTGTCATTCAAAGGGGATCCAGTATCTGTCTGCCTGGGATGACATGCTGGACAAGCCACGCTGCTTCGCAAGGGACGGCTTGCAGCTGTCACCCCTGGGATTCCGGATATTGGCAAAGGCTCTTGCCACCCCCATAGTGCCTTTTTTAGGCAAGGCTCAAATTCTAAACCTACCACCCTCGAACCCAAAAAACGAAAAAAACTAAGGGTAATGCTGCTCAATGCCAGAAGTCTAAATCTTAAAATGCACGCACTCGAGGCCCTTCTCAGTATGGAGAACATCGATGTCTGTGCTGTGACAGAAACCTGGTTCAAGGCTCCTGAGAGCACCCCAGCGCTATCAGGTTTTACCTCATATCATGCGTTCCGGCCCCAAAATCCGGACAATACCAAGAAAGGAGGGGTATCCATATTCATCAAGGACACCCACACCTCAAGACTGGTGGCAACGCACGATGCATCGGAGACCATCCAGGTGCAATTAACCATAGGCAAGACTGCTCTGCAAATTGTAGCATGTTACAGGCCACCCTCACAAACTCAGGAAACTCACATGGCCTTCCTGAAAACACTAGAGGGATAAATGTATCACCAAACACCATCATACTAGGTGACTTCAATTACCCTAATATAGACTGGGAACACTACTCAAGCCCAAACACCCTAGCCCAAAAGTTCCTGGAATTCATAAACTCAAATGCCATGGAACAACTAGTCACCATCCCCACAAGAGGAGATAACATACTTGATCTCATCATCACGAACATGGGAGCACAATGTTCAACACCGAAGTATACCCTCACTGGTGAGATCAGATCACAAACTAATCTCGCTGGAGGTCCTCATCCCACCCCACCTGAAATAAAAAGACCACAGTAAAGAACTTCTCAAAAGCCGACTTCACACTTCTAAAGACTAGTGTGGTCTCCTTTCAGGCCCCGAGCCGGGAAAACAATACTCAAGCCGCTGAATCACTTACAAACGCCTTCTACCAGCACCTGCAGGACTGCATGGATAAGGCAATCCCAAGCAAAACAAAGACTCTTTGTACCAAAGGCAAGCGTCCAGTCTGGTGGACCCCAGCCATAAACAAACTCTACAACAAAAGGAGGAAGCTACTACAAGATAGAGCAAAATCCTTAAAAGGTAAGACACCCTTGATCACTATAAGTAAAAACTAAGAGCTCTCATAAAATCATCCAAAGCAAATTTCGAGAGAAAAATAGCTAAAGACTCAAAAGACAATCATAAGGCCTTCTTTAGCTATGTTAGAAACCTAGGAGGAAACTCCCAGATATGCTCAGAACTAGTTCAAAATGATGTGAAGATTACTGATCCTACAGACATTGCCAACATACTGGCTGACAGGTTCAGTGCAAACTTCTCCCCCCCAAAAGGAGAGATATCTATACCAAATGAGTGCAGCCCCCCAAACATCTCCAGCGCCCAAGTGAGAACTGCTCTCTCCAAAGCAAAACACAGCATCCATGGGACCCGATGGTGTCCCCGGCTGTGTGCTCCACGAACTCAATGAGGTATTAAACCCACAGCTAGGACAGCTGTTTAATCAAAGTCTTACCTCTGGATACGTACCCAGGGAGTGGCGCACTGCAACTGTGGTCCCACTTCACAAAGGCGGTGCCTCCACAGACCCTGGAAATTACCGGCCCATTAGCTTGACAAGCCTTATCTGCAAAGCCATGGAGAGGATCATAATGGACCTCATAAATAAAGACATAGGGAATTTGCAGACTTTGGATCCAACCCAGTTTGGCTTTGTCAAAGGCAGATCATGCCTTTTAAACTTGGTTGACTTTTTCGAAACAGTAACCAAAGCCATTGATGAGGGAAAGGCAGTCCATACAGCCTACCTCGATCTGGCTAAGGCCTTCGATACAATACCCCACTCGGGTATCATTGAAAAACTCATCAGCTTAAATGTTAACCCATACATCACAAGATGGGTTGCAAACTGGCTGAGTGACAGAACCCACAGGGTCAGAGTTGCTGGCGCCATGTCAGACTCAAAGCCTGTCACAAGTGGTGTCCCACAGGGCTCAGTCCTGGGCCCACTCTTGTTTGGCATCTACTTTTCCAAAGTACAAGCAAACACAGGAGGGTTATGGCTGACAAAGTTTGCAGATGACTGCAAACTGGGCGCCATAGTAGAAAACACATCTGACACAGATATCCTTCAGAAGGGTCTCACAGAAATGGATAACTGGTGCCAGAGCCATGGCCTAAAGTTAAATGCCAAAAATGCATAGTCATACCCTTCGGGAAAAACAAGGTTACCCCTAGCTACCAAATAGGTGGCAATCCACTGAGCACAGAAGAAGTTATCAGGGACCTGGGGACCCAGGTTGATAGTAGTCTGTCATTCGACACCCATGTAGCTAAAGTAGTTAGGAAGTCCTTCTACATTGCCCACCTTATCATGAAGGGATTCTCATCTAGATCAAGGGAGGTCATAGTCTCCCTTTACTCATCACTCATCAGACCAATGATTGAGTACAATGCCCCATTCGAATGTATCTGACCCGACACTTGCAGCAGCTGGAGAGGCCACAAAAGTTCCTCACCAAAAGGATAAAGGGTCTCAAAATCTGTCCTATGCTGCCCGACTGAAAGAACTCCAGCTCTATTCAGTCGCCACGCTTGCTCAGAGGTGACCTTTGCCTAACATACAAGGCCATGTCAAACCCAGATTTGATGAATATGCTTCACCTCAAAAAATCTAGATCCATCAGAGCCACAAGGGCGGGAGACTTAAACCTCGACACGGCTATTAATAGGACGTGCTGGAGGGATAGATTCATCACCCAAAGACTCCCTATGCTGTGGAACAAAATCCCGGTACATGTGAGGCAGAGCACCTCGCTGGCCTTGTTCAAGAGAAATCTTGACCAATGGATGGGAGATCGCAGATATACCCCAGGAATTACCTCAGTGTCACTGCTCGACAGAGGCACAGCAAAATAATGGGTATAGTTCCCCATACTAAAGGGGTGGCGTAAGCCACAAAACAATGGGCTAGGCTTATAAATGCCCTCGGGCAGATAGCCTAGTATGAACCTATGAACCTATGAACCTATGAACCTATAAAAAAAAAAAAAAAAAACAAATAAATAAATAAATAAAATTCCTTTTTTTAGTTTCTGCCTTTCCTGCACACTGTAACATTGTTATAAAACACCTACCTTATGAATTTAGCATGGCATAATGGAAAGGTTAATCAGCGGAGTGGTTTAGTTGAAAAAATAATTGCTTTTTAATCTACTTTTGTCATGAGTTATCTATAAAGCTAGTTACATAGTTTGCCTTTTAGCTTACTCTATATTACCATTAAAAAGTCTCAAAAGCAAGTTGAGGCACTTCTTTGTTTTAACATAAACATTTGCAAATTTCTTTGCTAGGGTATTACTGTTGCAGTAGGGTTTTGTTACAGAACAATAGTTGGTACATGTTAGGGTTGTAAGGTTAGATGACCAGCTCAATCGGTATACTGAGATAAAGCCTTTACTATGACCAAGCCACATGAGTTCTTTTAGCAGCTTGGGCAACTGCTGATGCTGGCATGGGAGAAAATGAATGGCAACATGTTTTCTACTCTATTGGAGGATGGTGTAAGAGGATACTGGAGGCACATAAGCAATTCCTGAGCACAGGGTGTGATATTACCCGAGTTGTGATAAGGACAGGTACTGAAGTGGGTGGGCAGGTAAGGAGGAACGTGCGCAACAATAAGTGGTGGAGATTTCCTCACAGCACCATTGCTTTCCCATCTAAATGATATCCGTACAGCATGTCTGAGAGATGTAGAGGTTAAAAAGAGTGCAGCTGGCCACATTATGGTGGCACTGACTTCTCTACCATCTTCCCAGGTCATTGGAATATTTGTATCTTGATGGCCATGAGGTCATCCCATCTGCAATGATGAGACACATTAGTTGAAAGGGCAGTTCTAGGTAGGACCCCGACATGTTGCAACTCTTGGAGAGAGGGAGCTGTGGGGAAGATGGGGATCTAAAACAGGGTTACAGGGTATCCCATTTAAAAATGATGCCCCCTGTATGTTTACCTATCCTATATTCCTGTTCCTCAATACACCCTGGTTTTAAAAAGGGATTACCTGGCATTCACTCCTCATGTCATGTAGAAACATACTCTGTCAGATAATGTTGCTTTCCATCGAACCAAGCTTACAAGTTACATCTGACTCTTAGAGTGGCCCTGCAAGAAAACTGTGCAATCCATAGAGTTTACTAGGCTTCCATCCTACTTGCCTTTCTTACATAACACACACAGGCATGCACACATGTACCTAGGTATGTATACATTCACAGAAATGCGCACGCGAATGCACGTGCATACACACACTCATGTGAGCTCATTTGCACACAGACACACACGCACGCATGCGCACACACAGCTGATATGAACTTTGCCAGTGTTGATCTCAATGAAAGACAACCAGCCATACAGGTAGCTGTTAACAGTAATCCCTTTGAGGCCTATCAGCTGTGCTGTTTTTTTTTCCTGCCAGATTTGGTAGGATTTACCCATGAGTGCTCTCATGAAACTGTATGACAAGTGTGCTGCTTGGTGGTGATTGTTGTTATACAGTGGAAGCCTTAAGAAATTACCCTTTTTTTCACTAACTTTTTCAAATGAGAGAAATAGAATTTCTTGTAGCAGACATCCTATAATACTAAAGGATGTTTTGATGATGACTGTCTAGTGTACTGTCCATGCACATTAAGGAGATTGTTTCTGTATTCAGAATGCATCAACAAAGTGTGGTTTGTGCCATTGGTCATATTGCACTAAAATGTTTTACATTTTATTCTGCATTTATTCTGGTTTTAAGAAAAATGTTTATTAAAGTTAAAATATTTGTTAGTATATGATATTGAATTTCTTCCTTGTGTACGTGTTACAATATTAGGAATATATTGAACCATCAAGGTAGTCCTGTACAGTTAATACACAGTTAATTCATGGTATTTCAATAGCAACATTTCAAGGCTATTCTAACCAGTAGAAGTGTTGGTATGATTTATAGATTTCATTCTGATAACTTATTTCTCAGTTTTACATAGTATTGCTGTTAAACTTATTGCTGTTGAACTTAAACATCCTTTGGAAATAGGAAATGAGTTTTGATTTACATGTTTTATTAACTTTTCTAGCACTGCCAAAAGACTCCAGATATTTTTTGTTTGGCTTTTACAGACACAAAGTGGAACATTTAATTAGTATTACTGATCTAAAGAACAATAATCAAACCATAACCCCTTAAAAAACATACCTCTTATCTCTTCCCGGTATACATTTAATTTTTTACATTCCATAAATGTGTGTCCAGTCAGCTTTTACATCTTTACTACGCTTTTACATCATTGCTACATCTCCAACAAACTGAATAACACATTTTACTAAACGTAGAGATTTTATAGGGAGTAACAAACATTCTATATATTTATTTCCACATCATAAATTTCCAGTGCAAACTTGAAGTTTGACTAATAAGTAACAAAGTTTTATGCTATCTATTGAGTCATTCAATCCACTACTCTCTCTAAAAAGTTTCAGCATTTTGCATCAAAATTATTTATAATCAAGTTTTGTATCTTGGACAAGCGTCCTTTTGTAGGTTGCTTTACCTTTGATAACATTCATATAAATGGAGAATAGTATTCTGTTCCTCTTAATTCATATCTACAAATTCATTTAATTTCTTACTGATAAGAAAATAATAATAACTGGTTAACCTGTAATCTTTCATTGAATATTCTGGTGACTTAACTTAAGCTTTTTCAAAGCAGTCAGACCATAGTACTAATCCACTCCTTTTTAGAAAATTAATTTTAACATTGTTCTGTTTCCTTCAATCTAGAGGTGTGTGCAATGAGAAAGCAGAAACATTTCCATTTTGATATTAATGGAGTTTTAAAAAACATATTTCTTAACCATTTTAAGAACTGATTTTATATATGCAAAGTCTAAAGACTGAAATGAATTTCCTTCCAAGGTAAATTTTTATTAACAAGATGGAAGGATTGTTACATATTCCTATTTACTGTATTTGATAAAGTTATAAGAATTTAGTATAATCTGATCCTGAATGGTTTTCCATTGACTGGTGTAAGTTGAGTCTGTCCCGAGTGTAATAGAGAGAAAATGTACAGCGATAGAATAAGATTCTACTTCTGGAAGCTTATACTCCCATAATCTTATATGATTTCTATAAGTAGTTCCCAGCTCTTTGGGATACAGTAAGAATGAAGTTAACTTTTAAAGAAAAAGGCAAGAATGTGTGTTGTTAAAGCTATTGAATGCGGTGTGTGTGTGCTTGTGTGTGTGTGTGCTTGTGTGTGTGTGTGCTTGTGTGTGTGTGTGTGTGTGTGTGTGTGTGTGTGTGTGTGTGTGTGTGCGTGTGTGTGTGTGCGTGTGTGCGTGTGTGCGTGTGTGCGTGTGTGTGTGTGTGTGTGTGCGTGTGTGTGTGTTTGTAAAAGTAATCAATTTAATAAGTAATAACCTATCCACAAAAGTAAAAAAAAAATCAATAATCTTATTTGCATCTTGCTAAATTTTAATTCATAAATATTTTAGTTGGTTTCCTTCTCAATTATATTCATCTTTAAACTTACTATCTAGAAACTGATTTAACACCAAAGTTTCAGTTTTATTATTACATTTCAACACTGATACTTGAAACTTTTCAATTTCCTCTTCTGTTTCTCAGAGTGAATAATTTAATTTAAATATCTTACACCTTTTGCAGAAGATATGTTACTAACTATATTTTACTTTGGCAATCCTTGTTAATTGAGAATCTGTCCATTTTTTATTGCTCCTTTTACTCTTATCTAAGGGTTTGATAACTAATATAAATAGAGCGGACAAGGGACACCCTTGCGTTGTGCCTTTGTTTTAAAGTGAATAGTTAACAAATGTAAGATCCAATTTTAGCATGTGCTTTAGAACTCTCTACAGATGTTTGATAATCCAGTAAATTGTTCTGAAAATGCAAATGCTTCTAATGTTTTGAACAAATGGTTTCAAGCTACAGAATAAAAAGCTCTCTCTGTCTCTCTCTCTCTCTCTCTCTCAGCTAATTGGGGCCAATCGGGTCATTTTAATTTATTTTGCTAAATCTAAGATGGTTACTATCTTTTTTTATATTATTATACGTTAATCTATTGACTATAAATCCTGTTTGATCTTTATTAATTAATCTATATCTCTTAATCTTGTAGCAAAGATGGAAGTAAATATGTTGTAGTTTACATTTAATAGTGAAATGGGTCTGTATGAGGAAACTAACTTATTATGCTTTCCTTGGTTAAGTATAGGTGAGTTTACAGAATTTCCACGAGGGAGGAATTTGTCACTCTGAATTATTCTGAAAATGCCACTCAGTTTGTTTCCGTTAAATATTTAAGAAATACTATGTAATTCATATTTAAATCATCTAACCCTGGAGCTTTACCATTTTTTTCCTTTTTTAAAAGCATTCTTAACTTTTGTTAGGATAATAGGCATATTCAGCAGATCTGTTGTCAACAATTTATTAGCAACATTTTTCTTGAAATACTTGTCAATTTTTTTTTGTGAAAATCAGGATTATTTTTTTAATACATTAAGCATTTCATCTAAGTATGTTTATTAGTGTGAGGATTTCAGATATTATTGATTTGTCTTTTTTTGTAACATCCTAGTCTATTAATCTATGTAGATTTTTTGAAGTCCTCTCATAACTGTACAGTTTTATTTTTTCCAAAGCTGTCTCCACTTTGTGGATTAAAACAGTTTGCTATTTTGTTTTTGTTTTAGTATTATCTAATTTTTGTTGTTTAAACCTCACATTGTGTATTTCAGCTTGTATTTCTACAACTCTTTATTCCACTCATTCATTTTTATTGCTAGCCTGTCTTTCCATTCTGCCTTAAATATGCATTTTTAAGAAGGTCCATAGTATGAGTTTATTAACCTGATCATTATCATTGAAATATAAAAAGTTTTCAATTTGCTAGTTAAGATAACTCTTAAATTCTTTTAATTTGTAACATATACTGGGATTCTATAAAAGTCTGAAATTTCCTTATATCCATTAATGTATTAATATTTAGTGTATTATGATCAGGTAAAGGACAAGGAGTTTTAAAATTAATTTATTAAGTAAATCTGTAGAAGCATAAATCCTATCAATTCTAGTTTGTAACCCATGCACATAAGAATAATGAATGAAGAATGATGACTTTTTCTGCTTTTACTACTGAATAAACTAAATTATTACTAACTCATCTGTTTAGTGCTTTAGCTGATGCTTGAATTTTAGCTTTCTTCTTTTCACTTTTATCTTCTATACTAGATAAACCGTTAATCTCCTGCTAAAACTGAACTACCCTTCCAAAGACTTTGTAGTAAGTTTTAAGTGATCTTTAGACACTCATGCACCTATTCCAGGAACACAGTAAAAATTAGCAAGTGTAGAGTTTTCAGGTATATTTAAATGTTCCAAATTTATAAACTCCTTTGGGATTATTAATGGATTACATTACCCTTGGTCATTATAGTAGATTATCTCCAAAGTATAGCAGTTCATGTATACTTTTTTTTTTTCTTTAAAAGAAGCAGATAACATTCCATAATCTAAGTTATTTAAATATTGTATATCTTTATCAAGTAAGTTTATTTCAAGAATGTAATGTCTTGTTGCCATTATTTAATCCATTCACCATAATAGATAACAGAGTAAAACTATCCATACTGTGTATTTAAAAAGATTCCTTTTTAAAAGGTGATATGAAACATTTATCCACCATGATCATTTAATTGTATATAAAACTGTAATGCATTTCACCAACACTATCCTAACATTCCACATTTTTTGATGTCTTCCTTTCTATAAACTAAACTATTAAAACTCATAAGTAAAAATAGAAACAAGTCATCAACTGTAATTGTATATATTACTAAGACAAAACCTACCCTAGATACTAAAGTTCGTAGTTTGTTTACTGAATAGACAAACTGCTATAGTATCTCAAAACTTAAAATTCATCAAAAAATAGCCAACAATTACCATGACTTACAAACAATATGTGTGTGTGTGTGTGTGTGTGTGTGTGTGTGTGTGTGTGTGTGTGTGTGTGTGTGTGTGTGTGTGTGTGTTAAAAATAAGAGACTATTTAGTTATATATTTTGCCATTTAAAATTATTCCCCCATTACTACATTAGAATTTAATAATCCTCTTCAGCAATCACAGATATTAAATAATCAAAAAAATAATGTATTGTATACCTATTTATGTAATAGTAGTATAGATTATCCATTAGCCTGCAGTGGTGGTGCTGCAGTAGCGTTGTCACCTCATAGCAAGATGTTGTCCCATTCGATTCTCAGCTAGAGCGTCTTCTGTGTGGAGGCATACATGAATGGGACATGCCTTCGTTGAAGGTTGTGCGTCAGGGCTGGTAACCCGGTACGTAAAAATCCACTACCAATCATTAGCAGACCGGAGTTCTGCTGTGGCGACCCCTAACCGGGAAAAGCTGAAAGACACAAACAGTATAAATTATCCATTAAATATTCCTAAATTATTTGTTCTTTCAGCATTATTATATGTAAATCCCTAAATAAATAAGTAGAACAGATTGGGGCTTGAAGAGATAAGATTACCCGCAGCCTATATGTTTACAGATATCTTTGTCATGCTAAAGTATTGTACAAAAAGAAATCAATGTCTTAGTATGATAAAAAATATATAAATATTTTATACACAATAAAAGCTCTGTATTTTTTTACAACTGTCTATATCTTAATTGTGCAACACTCGTATGATAAATATCAAAACATTTAAAAATCCTTTATCTTATTAAACTAATTCATAAAAATATTTACATTACTGAGGTCAAAGAAAATGTCTTGCTATTTCTATGGAGTAAAAAAAAAAATATTTGCAGTCTACATTGTATTCAGAAGTTACCATGTGCTTAATTTAAATCCTGTTCTCCCTTCCCATTTTTACACACACAAAAAATTATACTTTACTTTCTATCAAAATGATTTAGCAGTGTAACACTCAAGTTTCTGTTCTGACTTTTAAAATGACTATTTCAGGTAATCTTGGTGAATCTAACAACATCCAGTACACAAAAGGCTTAAGTGTTCACTTGACAAAGCTTCATATTTAAGCTTTAAGAATATTTTCAAATACTTTATTTGATTTTCTGTGTAACTTATATGAGCTCTTGCACACTCACATTTCATGTAATGCATATCTTTTTTAGAAGTTTATTTAAATACATTTTCTGTCTTATTTACTAATATTCTGCCTTATTCTATATAACTTGTATTTCTAAAATCTACCACCAAAGAACTATTTAATCATCAGCTTTCTATTAGAGATTATAGTATGTGTATATATCTCTTAAGTTACTGATACTACTGTTTTAGTAATCTTACATGGTAGATATTTCATTCCTTGTACATTTGCATACTGTTAATAAAATGTTTGCATTTCTTATTAATTCTAGTACTACGTTTATTCTTTAAGTGCAGTATAATTTTACTATTACTTGGTGCAGCCACTGCAAAGGGCAGCCAGTCTCGTTATGTTCTGGACTCTTCAAAGCAGATCATTTTGCAGTAGTAACTCAACATATAGTGCATTTCAAGGGCTAGTTTTAGAAATTGTGCATAATCTTATATTATGTTAGATTAATTAATTTTTTTTATTCTTGTAATCTCTTGTGTAAGGTTGTAAACATTGGATAAAAGTTATAGAACCAATACTGGCTGGTATACCAGCCCATTACAGCTTTATTCTATTGGTATGTGGTTTTAAGAGGCCAAGCTTGCCACAACAATCAATGAATGTAAAGCATGGAACCACCTCAGGTTGAATATGGGTTATCATTTTATCACACAATTCACTCACAGACTCGGGCACACTCTCACGTGCATGTGTACTCAAATGATCATCAATTCAAATATCCCCATGTCATTGGGATGTGTTATGAAACTGGCAACCCAAAGCAAACTGTTGCAGGCATGGGGTTTCATGCATAAAAGGCACCCCAGCAAGGAGTTTTGTATAAAGATGGAAATTCTTAAAATGTCTAAAGTAATATATATCATAAAGAAATAGCATATACCAACTGCACTGCTGAGAGTTATGGATGGCAAAAATGGATGTTGAAATCAAATCTAGTCTTGCAGAAGGAATTTTTTTCAGAATTTGTTACATAAATAACTAGTTTATAATGTCAGCCATATGCTAATATGCATTTGATACCCATCATGAAATGGTTCAGATTTCATTGCTGAAGTTCACCCTTCACTGAGTGGGTGTGTAGTGATAGTGATATAAGGATATTTTTACTTGTGACAACATATGCCATCTTTTGATCTTACAGTCAGTAAACCATTTGATTTAAAAGCTGTACCTTCATGGATAGCCTGCACTTCTGTTATTGAATGGAGCATCCTGCTTCCCCTAGTTAGCAGGGATAACACCTACATAACTCTCAAGTGCTCTTCATTATGAGGGATGTTCCTCATTTTGAGTCTTAAAGTCCATGTTTCTTCCACATAGAAAGGGTTTGCCATACATTTAATGGTAAGAATTGTTTGAATGAATATCCATACTAAATAACATTGAATGAACATCAAAAGAATAAGTAGAAAATAACACGTTTTAACCATTCTGTGAGTTTCCTGGTTGTTAGTAAGCCCTTAGTAAGTGTTCCACGTTATGAGAGGTGGTGTAACATGTTAAGGAAATGGAAGGTTGAGTGCTGTAAGCACACAGCTGGCTTAAATGCAGGCTGCCAGACTGAGTGCGAGTACACTAAGAAGGAAGCAACTGGAATGACAGTCATACATGTGATGGTGTGAACAAAAAAAAGAGATGGGGACCAATAAATAGGTTTTTCCAAATTTTGTTACATGGTGGGATCATGTTTGGTAGCCCGAAGTAGGTCTCATAATCTGATTTTTTTTTTTTTTTTTTTTTTTTTTTTTGTGGGGAGGGACTTGGCAAACCTTCAAGCACCTGGAATTTACTGGTTTATTTTACAGTATGGTATTGGTGCCAGGGAGATGGACCTCTCAACTGTACAGAATTTTGCCTCATATTTTTGGTCTGCTCCTCAGAAAAAAATTGTGTTTTTTGACAAATCACTGGGATGAAGGATTAAAGTCACTAAATGACATGCATTTGAATTTCAGACTTCATAGCCTTCAGAAACTGCATGCTAACATAAGCCCTGTTATTCTAGCAATTTTCTCTAAGTTTGTAAGAGTAATATTTAAAATGTATTCCTATTTTTATGTCTTTGTCCCCTCATTATGTCAAGCTGTGTCCAGATTTCTTGCAGCAAGAGGTTGAGAGGTATTAAGAAAAAACAATAACACTGGTTGTAACAAGGCTAAAACAAGAGCATTTAATGGAGTAAGCGCTTACACGGATACACCGCTTCTTCAGACTACAATCAAACAAACAGCAACACATTTAAATACTAAAACAATCAAACTAATTATAACCATGCAGTTAAAACATAGCTTACTTAAAGGAACACTGTATAGCAACTCTTAAAAACAATAAAATCAATGCTTCAGTGGCTTTGCCTTGAGAAAGGGTTTAAGTGAAACCATGCTGTTCAAGCCTGGAGGCTTGTCCGCATGCAATTGCAAAATCCATTCTTGTTCAACTAGTTCAGTAGTATTTTTAAAATCTCCCCCTCTTCTCAGCAGCTACAATCTGAAATACTAAAAACTTAAATGTCTGGTCCATGCCTTCCTTCATGTTATGTATAGCTAGTGCATTGTTTTCTTTCATATTCCTGATGTCCCTAAAGTGTTCTAGTATCCTGTCCTTAAGGCAATGATTCATTTTACCTACATAGAAAGAAAAACATTTAACACAATAGCTAAAATAAATAACATTACAGGTCCTGCAGTCAGCATAGATATTGGGGTCAATTTTAAAACCTAGAATGAGATGTGTAAAAGGTCCTCCCATGTGTATATGTTTGCACGCCATACAATTTCTGCATGCATAAGTACCTATTCTCTCTGACCGAGGAAACTTAGTAAAATCAGCAGTTCTATAACACAAATGGCTTTTCAAGGACCTATTATTGCAAAAGGTAAAGTTTGGTTTTTCACCTATCACTCCTTTGAGCCCTTCCACTCTGGACAAAATGTCCCAGTTCTTATTAATAACATCATATACCGCATTAATGTCACTAGCAAAGGTTAAAGGCATCAGTAGCACATTATTGGTGCTATGTCCAACATCATTCCTGTGAGGGAGCAAAATTCTCATTATAATAAGGTTTACATCTATCGTGCCTGGTTCTCCATGCCTCAAGTATACATTTATCGATGTCATACCCTTTATGTCCTCTCTCGGTTAATTCTGATTTAAGTTGATCCAGAGCAAGTTGCAACTGGTTGTCATCATTATGTAGATGCATCATCCTAAAAACTTGTCCTTGTATAATATTCTGTTTAGTGTGTTTAGGATGCATACTATTGTTGTGCAACAGGTTGTTCTTCCTCACTGGCTTCCTATACAGACTAGTCCTGATGGAATCTAACAGATGCTTGCTGACTTTAACATCAAGAAAATCTATTTCATTAGGAGAATATTTGTGTGTAAACCTCAGAAAACTCGTAGTCCCATTCAGATATGTCATGAAATTAGTAAGAGCTTGTTCAGAACCCTGCCACAACAAAAAAATATCATCCACAAATCTTATGTACCAGGCAATAGATCCACTAAACAATTCACTAGAAAGTATATACTCATGTTTCCATTTGACCAAAGAAAGGTTGGCATAGCTATTGGCACACGCAGTGCCCATAGTCACGCCAACCTTCTGTAAGTAACGTGTCCCCACAAACAAAAAGATTATTATCCAATACAATGTCAAGCAATGTATAAATCAACCGCACTTTATTATTCTCCATCCCCTTGTCATAAAGCAACTCTCTCACCTTCTCTATACCCCATTCATTGGGAATGACAGTAAACAACGACTCAATATCTAGAGTCACAAAATAGCAATCATGCTCAACATCTCTCCATTTGGAGCTGAGCATATTCAAAAAGGTCTTGGCATCTTTCAAAACTGTTGAACAACTATCCAAAATTGGATGTAAATTTTTTTTCAATATATATGGAAAGGGGTTCTGTGGCCCATCCTTTACTAGAAACAATAGGGCGCATTGGCAGATTTCTCAAGCCCTTATGTATTTTTGGTAACCCATATAATACAGGTATCATAGGATGTTCAACAGAAAAATAATTAAAGATGGACTGGGATATCATACCAGTGATCAAAAGATCAAATACTAAAAAGGATACTCTATAATCCCTTTGACCATATTAATGGGCATGCATTTGTATGTATTATGATCATCAAGTAAAACCAACATCTGTTTGATGTAAAATTCCATATCTAACAGCACTATACCTCCTCCTTTTTCTGTGGTCATATCTCAATAGAAGGTAGTTGTTTCAACTCTTGTTGTGCCTGGTATTCATGATAGGACATGCTATAAAAATTATCGGTAGTGGATTGTGTAGTAAAAACCGCTCTATATTGTTTGCCACTAATGTACTTCCATCACTGATAGCCTTCGGCACTGGTTGTAACAATTTCGATTCTTTTTGTCTAACCACTTGACCATCTAGTGGTTGCAAATTTGTAATGCTAGGTCTTCACCTCTAGTTTGGCTTAAAATGATGTGGGTAGTCGTTCTAGCATCTGCAGTCTGTCCAAACGCTCTTCAGTTCCTCTCAGCTGTTGCTTCAGGTTGAATGGATGATGTCAAGCTTGAGAGGTATGTAGGGAGATGTTTACTGAAATAGCTATATCACTATGACAGTATTTGCATTTATGCTGTGCATCACATTTGTGATCGATTAAAAAGACTGCAGCGTGTCTTTTAGATAGATGCTGTATGCAGTTATTCCCTCGGTGAGTGCATCATTTGTAGTAGTATCTCTAGGGGATACTGAAAAAAGAAAAATACATCAGAATTGACTTGGTATTGTGAGACATGTTGAAGCATTTCAGTAAGCATCTTATATTCTTTGCTGTGATGATGTGAAAGAGCTTTAGTACTCCCTTCCTGACTGACTTAATGGCCACTGACCACAGTACCCCCAAATTTTGGGTGATAGTCTAGTATCTGCATATGAACCTAATAATCCTTTGTTCTGGCTACTCTACCTCCCCTCCCTCCTCCCAAGGGTATTATTTGAGAATAGAAACTGATTCCTTCATCTAACAAACTCCCTGTTGTGGAATGGGAAAATTCCTCATTAAATGAGTTTTAATTGGAATAACTTCAATGAGTAAGCAAGTATGCATTATGGGATATGATGTCCCAAGTAATCTCATGCCTGGCCATACAAGGTAGATATTAGGACAGTCCTAACACAACCTCCACAAGTAAAGCATGTTAAAGTTTCTATTACTTTTAGATAGAGAAGGGAGAAATGTATGGTAGGAGTGTCTGTTTTTAACCCAGAATTGTTGTTTGTGGGAGTGTCCGTGTGTGGGAGTGTGTGCACGTCATCTTCACATGATGAAGTTGAGACATGATTTTCTTTATAGTGGTATCTATGCCTCTGCCTAGTTGTAGTAGAACTGATGGAGTTGGGAGGATTATTTTTTGCATTAAATTGAGTTACTGAGGCCCATCTGCTGATCCCTGACAATTATGATCCAGGACAGTAGTAAACAAAATACAGAGCTTGAAAACATATCATATTAGACCAGCTAATTTCAGCAGATTTATCAAGGGAAAATTTAAATGAACTGTGGCCATAAAAAACATTTTTAGAAAGTGAGTGAATTCAATATTACTTGAATCATTTGTCACATTTCTTCAATTTTTTGTCTACTGTATCCTTGGTTTTGCAAGACAGCTTTTACTTATGTTTAGAACAATAGAAGTCTTAACTATGGAAATAAAAAAAAAACTCAGAAACCTTGTGCTTTTTAGATGCTGTTAACAAGAAACATCTATGTGTGTGTGTGTGTGTGTGTGTGTGTGTGTGTGTGTGTGTGAACATGTAAATGGGTGTGTGTTACTTTTTACAGTTTTATCAACATCATTGTGGGCTGCTGATGTGTTGTGGTTTAGGGTGAGGAAGGTGGGCAACAGAACAGATTCTGTCCTGTTATCACACCATCTCCTGGGTTTCTTGATGTGTAAAGGCCTACTTAAGTCACTTGTTTGCTGGGGACAGGGATTCAATAAGGACTTCTGTCAGTTTTATTTTATATTATGCACCACAGAGTATGGTGTCTCCAATGCTGTCCTGTATTTTCCTTCTGTTTTGACAGATGTTCTTTGTGTTAATTAAGCGTCGGTATAGTTTTGCTTCTAAATATTTTGGATCAAGATTTAATTACCCTGAAATGTCGTCGGTTAGCAATCCGACTACCGGAGTTAAAAAAAAAAAAAAAAAAAAAAAAAAAATGCAAAGAAAAAAGACAGAAACAGACCAAGGTCCAAAACCGCCGATGAAGCTTCTCCTAAGCCAGTCACCGGTTCGCCGGTACTCGGTGAGGTGCTTTCGCAGCCCCTGATACCCGCTACCTTTGAGTCGCAGGCCGCTACCGAGACCCGTTCGGAGTCTGGTATGCCGCGAGATTCTCGGAGTATTGAACCCATGGATGTCTCTCCCTTGGAAGGGTCCGGAGCCGCTGAGCAGGCACCGGCTTCTGAGGGTGTTTTCAGGCCTCAACATTTTTATATAAAACGGATGCCAGCCTCAAAAGCAAGGTCAAAAACATCTTCTATGTCTAAAAAACCGATGCATGAGCCACGTGCTCAGGCCCCTATGCCCAAAAAACAGGTGATCAAAATGGCTGAGGACTTATTTACCTTGATCGGGCCCCCCCCCCCCCCCCCCTGCTAAGAGGCCTAGGCAAGGCACTGATTATGAATCTTCAGATCAGGTTTCCATTTCTTTTGATTCCTCTTATGATCAGGAATTTTCTATTCCACCCTATGAGGATTCTGATGTGGAGGAATCCATCCCATCTGCATCTCCTCCTGAGGATTACTCTTTTGGAGAGACATTGCTGATGATGTGTTTTCGGAATCTAGCATGGCTCCTGATTCCCTACCTCCGGCTCCTAGCAAGCCAGACAGATATTACAGGGTTCCTGACTCCCACAAATTTCTATTCAAAAATCCTGCTGCTGATCCTGAGACTATTTCACAGGGTCCCAAGGGTGTAAAGGCCTCAACAGCCAAAAATCCTACCCCCTCTGATAGAGATTCCAGGCGTTGGATAGATGGGGAAAGAAGGTTTATACGTCTGCTACCTTGGCAATCAGAGCCTTAAACTGCCAGTTTCATATGCTTAAATATCAAAAGCATGTTATGGGCTTAATGAAACAGAAAATTATGTTGATTTCTGATTGTGTGGAAAATTAAAGAGTTACAGGAATTATTGCATTCAGCAGAACAGGTTGGAAAGCATACTTTGCAATGTGGTTTTGATCCCTTGGAGGCCTCTTGCAGGGCCGTAGTTACTGGATCTGTGATTAGAAGGCATGCCTGGCTCAAGGAGCAAAATCTGCCTGATCATGTTAAAGCTAAATTGTTGGATGCCCCCTTGCAGCATGGTACTCTGTCTGGCAATAAGGCAGAAGAGGTTTTAAAGAAAATGGAAGACAAAGCTAAATCTGTGCAAAATGTAAAAGATTTCTTGTAAGTACAGCCACCCAGGTTCAGTAGGCATTGGCCTACTAAAAACTGGTCCTTTCCTGTGTCCAACAGAGCCATTCAAGGCAAATCCAGATGCTCAAAAGGCTCCAGATACCAATCACAGGGTTCTTACTGGTCAAAGCAACGGGATGCTTCCACCTCCAAATCTGGAGGAAACAAAGCACAAACCTACAGTAAGCAGTATCAATGACTTTCCTCTACCATCACAAAGCACTTAACTTTTGGCAGCCCCCTTGGGGTGAAAACTAGCACTTCATGCTTAGAATTGGCAGTTAATTACCCAGGACAAGTGGGTATTGAACATAGCATCCCAGGGGTACAGATTTCATTTCCATACTTTCCAAATTCCAAACAGATGGCCAGATCTGCCACAAAATCAGTGGGCAGAGGCTCAGAAACAAGTTATGTCCCTCATGGATATGGGGGCTATTCAACCAGTACTAGAAAAAGAAAAAGGACAAGGTTTTTATTCAAGACTTTTCTGGGTACCCAGAAAAGACCATTCTTGGCATCCAATACTGGATTTATTGATTTTGAACACATTCCTGGACATTCCAAAATTCAAAATGCTGACTTTACAACAGCTACTGCCTATGCTGGGCAGGAATGCTTGGTTAGTGACTCTAGACTTAAAAGAGGCATACCTGCATATCCCAATAAGGGAGTCATGCAGAAAATACCTCCACTTCAAGGCAGGTTTTTTGCATTACCAATTCTCTGCACTGCCCTTTGGCTTATCTACTGTGCCCAGGGTCTTTACAAAGTGCCTGGCACCAGTAATTGCATACTGCAGACAAAGAAACATACAAATTTATCCTTATCTGGACAACTGTCTCCATTCAGGCAGAGGACAAGGACACTCTCTTCTTTAACATCTGGCATTTGTAAAAAGGCTTCTAACATGCCTAGGGTACACAGTAAACAAAAAGAAATCCTAACTGGTACCCTCTCAAATAATTACATTCCTGGGTGCAAACTTGAATACAACTGCCCAGATGGCTTACCTTACGCCAGACAAAGAAAGACAACTGACAATATACTTCAAAAAAATGGCAACACAAATCCAGTTATCTGCAAGACAAATTCTGCAGGCTTTGGGGTTCATGGTATCCTGCATTCTACTAATTCCATATGCGAGACTGCATATGAGGAAACTTCAATGGTACCTAAAAAGTTTATGGAGCCAACATTGTCACAGTCTAGAAACAATGATTCCTCTCATTCCCTGCCTACAACAGAAGTTTCTTTGGTGGGTGGAGACAGGACACCAAAACAAGGGGGCTGTCATTCACTCTACCCCCCTGCCACCCAAACCCTAACTACAGATGCATCAGACTGTGCTTGGGGGGCCCACCTGGCTGGGAGATGCATTCAGGGCAAATGGAGCCCAAAACAAATGCATCTGCATATCAACCAGAAAGAGATGCTAGCTGTTCAGAATGCTCTGACAGCCTTCAAGACTTGCTTCATCCAGGACAACTACTGATAAAGACGGACAACACCACTGTTATGTGGTACATAAACAAGCAGGGGGGTACCCATTCCTACCCCCTTTGCAGACTAGTGGGACACTGCTTTGACTTACCAAATACATCTTCAAGCTCAATTCCTGCCAGGAAAACAAAATACTCTGGCAGATGACCTAAGCAGAAATTGTATGGACCCACATGAATGGAAACTGAATCCACAAAGCATGTTAACACAGAAATGGGGAAGCCCAGACATTGATAATTTTGGGGAGAGGCAAATATATCTGTTGGACAAATTCTGCACAAGAATTCATCACAAAAAAGCATGGAAAGTGAATGCCCTATCCTTCAGTTGGAAAAACCTATCAGTCTATGCCTTTCCCCCTCTGCCTCTTCTCTCCAAGGTCTTACTAAAAGTCAGACATTGAAAAAACAAAAATGATCCTAGTTGCTCTGGTCTGGCCTCACCAACACTGGTACCCACTTCTAAGGAATAGGTCTCAACTTCCCCCTTGGTACTTGCCTCAAATACCTCATCTACTGTCTACAAATACCTCATCTACTGTCTACAATCAAATTCTGCACAATCATCTCCAAACTCTGAACCTTGCAGCATGGCTGATCATTGAATTATTCAAACAACACTTCTCAGTAAATCTGTGATGGATGTCATTTTGGAAGCCAGAAGGCCTAGTACTAGAAAATCTTATGCTGATAAAGGGAAGAGATTCTGTGCTTGGAACCAAGCACAAGGAACAGACGCAGCAAAGCCCAATATTACTCAGATTTTACAATATTTGACTGAGATGCTTGACAAGGGCCTATCTTTCTTTCTCTTCAATAAAAATCCATGCCTTTGCCATCTCGGCTCATTACAGCACAGAGCCTCCCCTCTTTTCTCATCCTCTGCTTAAACAGTATCTTAGAGGAGCCATAAATTTAAGGCCTCCTAGAAGATCACAGACTACTGCATGGGACCTCAATTTTGTGCTGGAAAAACTCACCCTGCCTCCTTTTGAACCAGCAGCTACTGCGGATATAAAATTTCTATCTTGGAAAACAGCTTTTCTCTTTGCAGTCACTTCAGCAAGAAGGGTTTCGGAACACAGCCTGTGGAGCCTTTTATTACATGTTACCCAGACAGGGTGTCCCTCAGGATCTATCCTTCTTTTATGCCTAAGGTGGTATCCAGTGTGGCTCTTAACCAGACAATTCACCTGCCAAACTTTTACCCAAATCCGCAGAACAAGGGGGAAGCAGATTCTGCATTCATTGGATGTACACAGACAACTAAGTTGTTGTTGTGTCTTTCGGCTTTTCCCTGTTAGGGGTCGCCACAGCGGAACTCCGGTCCGCTAATGATTGGCAGTAGATTTTTACATGCCGAGTTGCCGGCCCTGATGCACAACCTTCAACGAAGGTACGCCCATTCACACATGTCTCCACACAGAAGACGCTCTAGCTGAGAATCGAACAGGACAATGTCTTACTGTGAGGCGACAACGCTACCACAGCACCACCACTGCTGGACGACAACTAAGATTCTACTTAGAGAACCAAATCTCTAAGAAAGTCTGAGCAACTGCTGGTAGCATTTGCTGCAAGGTCAGAGGGGAAGGCTATATCAAAGCAGACTATTTCTAAGTGGATAATCCACTGCATTTGTTTCTGCTACTTGCACCATGGTAAACCTGTGTCCAAGGGGATCAGGTGTCATTCCACCAGAGCTGCCTCTACCTCAGCAGCTTTTCTCAGAGGGGTTCCAGCCAAAGACATTCTAGAAGCTGCTACTTTGAGCTCTGTTCATACCTTCACAAAGCATTATCATTTGCCTCTCTTATCCAAATCCAGGGCAGGCTTTGCCACTGCAGTTCTGCAGGGCCTTATAGCCGCTCCTAATGCTGTTTAACTCCATCCTCCCATCCATAGCTTTGGGAGTCTACCCAAATGTAATGACTGTAGCAGTGAAACACGAAGAACATAGTACAGTTGTGTATACTTACCATAAATGCAGATGTTCGAGTGTATTCACTGTTGCAGACCGGGTTACCCACCCACCACCCCCCTTTTCTATACCTTCTCTTTCCTTTACTATATACTAAAGCCTTAGTGGTGTATTTGCTGTTATATGAAGGTAAAGTTTATGTTGCTAAAAGTGCATTTACATACATTTCTGTTTATATATATTTTTTTCTGCTCCCCATTTGGGGGGCACCTGACATCTGGGGCAAGAAAAACTCAATAAAATGGCATTGGCGGCATGTTTTATACTCCTGACGACCTGATGTCATGGAAGAGGAGACAGCAATGGACACAGGACCCAAGACTTTGTTATTCAGGCCGACTAAGGGCAACTTGTCAGCAGATTACCCAAATGTAATGACTGCAACAGTGAATACACTCGAACATCTACATTTATGGTAAGTGTACACAACTGTACTTTTTGCAGCACCAAGTTTAAAATTATACTCTGTTTTAAAAAAAAAAAAAAGGGCAAATTTCTAAATGACATCACCAAAAAGTTCAGTGAACTTTACCCTTGGTGATGTCAATGCAAGCAGTGCATGTGGGTGTGTCCGTATTCTTTAATGGATAGACTGAAATGTATGAGCTCTTCCCCATCTATTAATATAAATAGATACGTCCCATACTATACCTCAGCTGATGTCATAAGGAAATTCAGTAAAATCATGAGTATTTTTAATAAAAACATTACAAAGCTTTTTATTAGGAAACCATCCACATAAGTTTAGGATCGCATTGAAAATGGATTGTGTCAGTGTATTTACAAAGTTACAGAATGAAAATTAACACTGTGACAGAATACATTTTAAAACAGTTTTCAATGAAGTAGTGCAAACAGCTGGCTGCAGTAACAATTTGCTTATCAGCAATAATGTTCAAGTTTTGTCTTTTTTTAATCTTCTTTATGATGGCAAAAATTAAAGTAATTGATTAAGGTACAAGCAGTGCTTCTCCCAGACTGTCCATACGTTAGCTGACAGTAATCCTATTCACATGTAACGGACCAGGTAAAGACCATTACTGCAATCTAAAGCATCTTCCCTGTGGTCTCATATTCCTCAGTCCATCCCCTTCCAGTCCTTTCACTGAGTTTGGTTTTATATTCTTTTGCTTTTTCTATCCCCATCTCCCATTGCATACCCACACATCATCAGCGGTTCTGGTGGATGCAGCTTATCTTCCAAGTGAATGTTTGTAAACTCATGCTGGTATTTGAACATGGCCAATATTTCTGTAAACTCTGCCAACTGAACTCTGAACCAGACGTTAACCCTGTCCAGCTGCTCATGGAATTGTGCCCTGTTATTTCCCCTATGGAGAATTTCTGAGTCTAATTTCTGACTCCCTGCATTAAAGACAGCCAGAGGTCTCGCCAAACTTCCCATCTTTTTACATTCTAACTTAACCGTTAATCTTATTGTAGCTGTTAGTTCATTTACCAGTACTGTACTGCACAGCAAACTCTGTGTTGGTACAGTACCATCAGAACTGCTCGTTAAACCCTCTCCCCTGCCATTAACTATTTTCTACCATCTTTCCTCTCTCTCTTCTTCTGTCAGTCCACCCAATGTGCAACTCTAACTGCTCTCCCATTCTATGCTATTCCTGCCTATCTGCCTATCCACTTGCAGTTTACTTCCACAGTGTTCTTTAACACTTTTATTCCTCTCTTCCCCACTACTTACCAGCATACCTCCTCTCTACTGATTTGCTTTCCTAGGTCGGTTTAGCCCCGCTCCATTCGCCCTCCCTGCGCTTGGGCTCACTCCCCAACTCTACCCCCATTTCCACCCACCCCCAATTCAATTACTTTTTATACCTATCCTTGCCTCACCTACCCATATGACCTTCAGTCATACCACTCCACCTCCATACCCCCACCCAATCTCCACTCAAACCACTCCACCTCTATACCCCACCTTATTAAATCACCTGATACCCAGCTACTCTCCTTCTTCTCTTATACTCCACCTCCTCTACCCTCCTACTAAACCAATAACCCCCCTTCCAATTTCTCTTACATTTTGCAGCCTCTCACATCTTCCCTACCTACCTTTCATCTACAACCCTTTACCCCTACCTTTTTACAGTTCTATTTCTACTCCTTCTACTACCCTACAAAACTCCTCTTATATTTTCCTGTCATACACCATTCCTGCAGTGATGTCTTTAAGATCCAACATCTTTCTCATTATTTTTGCTGCATAGTTCTTTCTCCATCTAAAGCTCTCATCACTTCAGCTAACTTATGTACCACCCAGATCCTCTTATATTACATCTACGCACAACATCCCCCCAGTTACTCAGCAATCTGCCCTAATATATACACCACTGATTTAATCTTACAAAAGAAATTGATTATCCTCTCTCCACAGCATAAGCATCCAAGTAGCTTACTCTATAGCTGTCCTAGAAACCCAAAAAAGATGCCCCACCCATATACTTTTCCTACTTATCCTGACCTACTCCAGTGCGGCAATATACACCCCAACTCTGGCCCTTCACCTTCCCCTTAAAATGTCCCTAGCTCAACAAAATCCCTAAACCTTACCACCATCAATATTCAAAGCATTAGAAATAAAATCCCCCTCCTACATACATGGCTAGGTCAGTATAAACCAGACTTCGCAGCCATAAAAGAAACCTGGATTAAACCACGTATAAAGGGTCATGAATTCCTTCCTCCAAACTACTCGCATCTTAGAACAGATAGGCTCCATAAAAACGGTGGAGGCATCGCCTTACTTGTATCCAGGTTCCTTCACAGTGATTCCCTACTCAAAGCCTATTCCTCTTTTCCACCGCAGAGTTACTTATTACCTTCTTAAAAGTAAATGACTGTAAAAGCCTTTGTATCATAGACATATACATTCCCCCAGGTGACAATGTCCCAGTCCTTGAAGACATTCTTGCCTGGACCACCAACAATATAAAAAAATGAAACCATCATCCTAGGCGATGTCAACATTAACTGGATAGACATTTCCAGTAACAACCTCCTTTCTGGCATCAACCTTCATATCTACACACAGCTAATCTCTAACATTACTAGGGCTGACAATAAATATAACCAAGGTTCAGTCCTAGATTGGATCTTGGTTTCCAACCCTAATAAAATTTCTACCTCAGGTACACTCCCAGACAGTATATCTGACCACTCACTTGTATTTATAATACGTAAGCCCACCAGCCTACCACATATGCACCATTACAGACACATCTGAGGTCTCTCCCACTCCTCCCCAAATACCTTCAATGACATTTTGCATAACATCAACTGGAACCCACTAAAACTTCTCCCACTAAACGAAGCTGTGGAATTCTTCAATTCCACATTTCTTAGGGTCCTAAATAGTCTTGCCCCTGTTAGGCTAAAAAGAGTTCAAGACAAAACATGCTAGCTGGCTTGCAAAGTCCACAAAGCAGATAGTGTCCTCAAGGGACAAAGCCTGGAAACCCTGGCAAAATATAAAATCCCTTCCAACCTCACACAATATAAACAACTTCACAATCAGGCAAAGTGATTAGTACTCATAACAAAAAAGATTACTTCCAAACCCTCCAAAATCAAAACACCCCCCCCAAAAAAAATTTGGGGGAGCAGTCAACTCCCTACTTCATCCTGGAACCAGCCATAATCCTTGTCCAGACCTAGAAAAAACTCCCCCTGGGCTAGCCTCACTCTTAACTCTTATTTCATTGACACCAT
The DNA here is from genome assembly GCF_019279795.1 of Protopterus annectens. NCBI lineage: Eukaryota > Metazoa > Chordata > Ceratodontiformes > Protopteridae > Protopterus > Protopterus annectens. The sequence continues at coordinate 275,895,259 of NC_056743.1, forward strand.
TGCTAAACTTGCTACCACCTTCTCACCCATCACAATAGACCTACTGAACCCTACAGTACAGCATTCCCCAACTTCTACAGTACCCACTTTCTCACTCTCTCCTGTACCCATCTCAACCATACAAAAGCTTCTTTATAAACTAAAACCTTGCACCAATGCCCCAGATAATCTACCCACCGAATTCTTACAAATATCAGCCTCCTCTATAGCTTACCCAATCAGCATTCTCATCAGTAGGTCCATTCAGGAACACCATGTATACCTGATATCTTCTCCCTCTTCATAAAGGTGGCAACACTGTATCTCTAACTTCCGACCTATTGCCATTCTTTCCCCCATCTCAAAAATATTGGAGAAATGTATTGACACTCAGCTCCTCAGTCACCTCGTTAAGTACAACCTCTTTTCCCCCACTCAGCATGGCTTTAGGCCAGGACGCAGCACCGATACCGCCCTGATTTCCTTTCTAGATACAGTAAACCGAGCTTGGGATGCTGATTCTCTAGTTTCTGCACTCTTTCTTGATCTATCAAAAGTATTTGATACTATCTCCCACTCTCTTCTGCTTCCTAAACTCTCCAACCTTGGACGATCACCCCCCCACCCTACACTGGTTTCACAGCTGTCTCAGCAATAGGCAACAATCTACTATTTAGCAGTATTCCTCCTCCCTTTTCACTAATACGAATACAGGTGAACCCCAGGGCTCTATATTAAGTCCCCTTCTATTCAGTATATTCATTAAACGACTTCCATACTACTCTGACCCATTCTACCATTATCCAATATGCAGACTATTTCACTTTTATCTGCTCTTCTAAATCTGCCTCTGTACCAACCAACCCAAAATGCCTTTACCTTAACTGAAACCTGGATGTCACATAACCATCTCACCATCAGTCCCAGTAAAACCAAACTCTTAATATTCACTCCCAAAAAATCCAGCCCAGTCATTGTCTGAACACTCTATTCATTCCCAAAATAGTACCATTATTGAAGTCATTCCTAGTACTAAATTGCTTGGTGTCAGGTGTCACCATCAACAATAACTTAACCTTTAACCTTCATATCTATAATAACATCAAAAAACCCCATCAAAAGCTAGGAGCCCTCTGTAGGCACAACAGTTTTCTCAACCTTTCTGCTAAAAGGGCTCTTGCCTCATCATTTCTGCTTCTAACTCTATTATATGGCACCCCCACCCTCACCAATATTCAGTCCTCTGAAAACTAAACTTGACTCACGCTACAACAAAGTTGCCAAATTTGCTTCAAATGCTAAATTCCCCACCCACCATTGTTCTGCTATACATCAACTAAACTGGCCTGAATTCCCCCATCACCTTACATACTTACAGCTAACTACTGCCCACAAACGTATATACTACCTAGCAGCATGCCCATCTCTCTCCTATATCCTGTCCATGTACCACCCCAATCGTCACCTTAGATCAGAAAACAAAGTGCTTATAAACATTGACAAACCTAAGTTAGCAGCCAGACAAATGCTGTATTCTTTTACTGTCTTCAAGCTATGGAATAGTCCTCCTCCTTCACTCAGTCATCTCAAACCCCTTAGCTTTTAAAAAAATCGCTTAAGCTTCATCTCTCTTCACATTGGATATGCACCTGCTCTCCTACTGATAACCTCAAAACCTGACCCCTGTCATAATACATAGTATCATTACTGCTGTAATATTATTTGACTGCAAGACATTATTACTGTTTGTGCAATTACTTCGTTACATGTGTAAGTCCTGCTCTAAACACTTCATTCTATGTATTCAACAACTTTCACTCCTGCATGTATTTAGTGAGCATTTGCTTGTATTCGGTGATCATCTAATGTATCTATTGAAATGTTATTACTGTTCAAAACTTAATTGAACTGTATTTAGTGACCATTTTGGATGTAACTATTGAAATATTTAGTACTGTTCAAAACCGACCTATGTATTTTATTATTTTTTACTTTTGTATGCAATTAATGAGGAGCTTTTCTCCCTGGGCCTCCACTGAAAATGGGCTCTTCTAGGTCCAGTGGACTTTCCCGGTTAACAAATGCAATAAATAAATAATAAATATTAGAGTCACTGTTTTGAATGTTTAAGGAAAACTGTGAGCCATCAATATGAGGGTGGTTATTCTGACTTGCCAGGATATTTGAGTGACTGAATGAGTACTGCCATTCAGAACTGTTTTTGTATGGGCTTGTTTGCCTTTAATCAAATCTGAAGAGATGTCGTGTCCATAGAGTTGTCTTATGTCAAGGTTTGCTTCCCCTGTAGGATACAGAGGTGGGGCTCTGCCTCTCAGTGGTGCCCTTAAGGCATTATAAGGGTGTCAGCCATCTTCCATGGGATGTCAGTGATCAGAAACTTTGCCTAATCTCAAAATTTAACATGCAGTCCAAAAATAACTAAATAACATGTGTGTGTGTGTGTGTGTGTGTGTGTGTTTGTGTGTATATGTGTGTATATGTGTGTATGTATATATATATATATATATATATATATATATATATATATATATATGTTAACAGAGTAAGCCCACTGGGCTCAAAGCTTCTCTTCAGCAGCGACAAACGAGTAATACCTCATTAATTGTACTACAGTAACCAAATGGAGGCTGTAGAAATTATGCCCAGGGGCTGCTGCATGGTCTTGGCCAAACATCATAATAGTGTTATGCTTCTAGGCCAAACTGCCTCTCGGGTAACCTATAGCACACATTCTTCTGTATGTGTGTTACTCTGGTAGTTTGTGAATGGCTAGGATCCGTATACCTTTTAATGTTTATAAACTGAACAGTAAATCCTTGTTCTCCAGCCCCCAAGACAGAGAGCAGTCCACTGCTGGAGACTGTCCTTTGCTTCTCTTCCAGTTGATCCTTTCCATTTGTAGGCTTATATCTGAAACTGGGTTACCACAGACCCACAGTGTGGAAAATATTACTTTGCTAAAAATATTGCTTTTATTCCAGCCAGGTCTGCAGTTTTGTGATAGTTTCAAAGATGTGTATTTAACTTAAGATAATAAGCCTAAAGAGGGCAAAGGGGAAAGAACCCATACAGAATAAAAAAAGAATGTTCCCAGGTGGTATTTCTTTCAAGAGGACATGTACACTAAGGAATCAGCTCAGCAAAGCACAGTTTAATGAATTATTAGTTGCTAAACATTTTTATATCTGTCAGTCCATAGTTTCTACTTGCATAGATGACCCTCCCATTTGATTTAGTTCTGGAAATGCTAGAGGGCAGGGTAGGCCACCCTTAAGTAGTGTGGATAATGTTAACTGGCTCTGATGGCAACTTTCAGTCATGGGTGAAACCGTGGGTGGTTCCATACAAAAAACTGCTGAGAATTCTGCCAAGACCGTCTGCTTTTTATGACCTACTAACATGTACCTCTAGTAGATTTACTGTTACATTAAGTTATTGTATTGTTGGTGCATAACTGTCCCATGTGTTCTTGCATAACACGTTTAGGGGCTGTTGAGCTACTGTTTTTCTATCATTGATAAAATAAATATTTTCATTTCTGATTCGTACTGTATTTATATCAGGATATATTACACTAAAAACTGTTTCAGAATGAGTTTTACATAAATCGGGAGTCACGCAGGCTGCCAACAATTATTGTATAATATCAGAAACAAATTTAAGAATGTCTGGTGTTCTTTTTGTGCTCCAAGATGAAGTTACTAATCAGACTGGCTGTGCTAAGGCCTTAGTGAAATAGATGTGAAATATGTGAAACTTAACCACTGAAAATGGTGCAAATCAGGATGGGTGAAAGCAAGTTATGATTCATAGTTATCAGATGCAAAATAAAAAGCATGTGCTTTCATAGGAGTATAGGGCAAAGAGCATGCCAAAAACTTGGTGCAGTCCTGACAAAATGTAGTTGGCAGTGTTTTCTTATGTGACTCAGAATTTGTTTACCAAAAGCAATGGTCCCTTGGCTGTACTATGTTGCCACATGTGCAGCCAGGAGCGCCTTAGGTAAACTGGTGCCCTAGACAAAACAACCCCACGGTGCCTCCTACCACACTACCCGTTGCCCCCATCCTGGTCTACGTACACCAGATAAATACTGGAAAAGAGTTCCTGCTAGACCGATGCCCTAGGCGGCCATCTAGTTGTACTATGCCTAAGGCCGGCTATGTGTGCAGCTGAAAACTATGCGCACTAGCTGTGAGGGCCAGGGCTAGGAACTTGTATATGTCAGGTTAACTGAGAGAAGCTCCAGAACAATTGCCAGCATACTATGCATAAGACATTTATATGAGCATTGTGGTTTACACATTCTCTTATAAAAATATAACAGATAACATATGATTGCATAAGATATTTACATAAGCATAGATATGGGTGTTTATACAGTATGTTTAGTAGAGATAATCTTGAAGATGTACTGAGGATAAGACAAGAAAGGAAAACTAAAAAAGGAAGAGAATATAGACAAGTTCATATGAGGTGCATTGACATTTTAAGGGAAAGCTTTTCATCTTGGTCTGTGGGAGAGTTAATGGGTATAGATGGGACAGTGGGGGGAGTAGGCGGCAGTGAGTTGGTAAGTAACATGTAATAATACATAGTGTATAGCTGGGAGTTTTAACGAGGAGGTTGGATAGTGGGTAGAGGAAAGGAGTTAAAAATTTTAACCATTGTACTAAAATATTTATTTATTTTTACATTTGTTAACCGGGTTAGTCTGCCTGGGTTCTTAGAAGCCCTTTTTCAGCAGAGACCCGAGGAGAAAAGATCCCCAAAAAAAAAAAGTTTAAGTAAACCAAATAGTAAGAACAAAGATAAACATGGATCACATTTTAAGTATACATACTTCTGAAGTAATTACATAACATGCAATAAAGGAATATATAGAATGGATAGAAATACAATACAATACATATATGGAAATTTTCATGTAGTATGGCAAGAAACTAAGCAGAAATATGGTAAGACTAAGGTCAATACATTGCTGAAGCAAGGTACTAGGCATGAAGTAAGTAAATATACAGATAAAGTTGTGTGAACTTTGGAAGTTTAATAAATAAATTAAAGAACAGTAATAAGGGATAATGTGAACTGAGTGTAACATGAGCTAACTAGTGTGGAATATGACAGAAAAACAATGTGTAGGTAGTAGTAAGAGAGAGCTAGAAGAGATACAGTTAAGTTAGGCTATCCCTGAATGTTTCTATGATATTAGTTTAGAGCATGAACATATCCAATTTGATAGGAAAAAAGATTTAAGCTGCTTCTTGAAGGCATTTTTGCCTTTAAGTAGTCTAAGGGCTAAAGGGAGTGTGTTCCAATTTTTTGCAACTGAGTGACAGAGTATTTTCCCAAAGGTTTTGTCTGGCTTATGAACTTCAATAAATTATTGATTAGTACTTCTCAGTGAGCATTGAGGAGTATAAAGTGTCTGAGAATTTGCAGTAGATGGGTAGAATTTAGGATTGTTTAGTATGTTGTGGGCTATAAGGAGTTGGGATTGAGGCAGTAAGTTGGAAAATTCAGGCCAGTGTAAAGCCTTTAATGAGAGGCAGTGATGGGATTTGCAAGGTTGATTTGCAGCACATCTGGCTACTTTGTTATATGTGGTTTCTAGTTTAGATATTAGGTTACTCTGTAGATGGGTAAGAATAGGTGAAGCACAGAATAGGGATGTTAGAAGCAGGGATTGGGCAAGGGATGGCCTGGACGCACAGGGAAGAAAGTTTTTGTGATGGTAAAGCAGACCTAGTTTTTGGTGTTTTTTTATTGAGCTATGAATGTGATGGTTGAATTTTAGTTCATCATCAGTTATTGCTCCAAGGAGAATTGTTTGGGTGTCAGCAGAAATTTTAGTAACATTAAGGGATGTTATGGAAAAGTTCTCTTTTGCATGTTCCAGATTTTTAGTTAGGAAAAGTAGTAGCGTAGGTTTGCTCGCATGTAGCATAGTTTTGCTCACATTTAACTGGAGTTGGTTGGATTGTAGCCAGTTTTCAACTGAGTGGACTGAGTTTTGTGTAAGGGATAGAAGGTTTACTATGTTATCAGCGGAGTTGATGGTCGAGTCATCAGCATACTGAATAAGATTGGATTGGGGGCAGGATGAGAAGGTCATTGGTAAATACACTGAAGAGGAGAAGGCCCACTATTGATCCTTGTGGAACCCCTATCCTAACTGCTAGAAAGGGGGAGTAGGAAGAGTTCCATCTAACAGCCTGGTGTCTATTAGTGAGGTAATCACAGAACCAGGAGGTGGTGGAGTTTGAGAAGCCTAAGTTGGAGAGTTTATGGTGAAGTATGGTATGAGGTACGGTGTTGAATGCTTTCAACAGGTCCAGAAAGAGGGCTGATGCTATTTTGCTATTATCCCTGACTTGAGCAATGTTATTAGTAGTGATAGCTGTGCTATGTGTGGGGCAGAAGCATGTTGAGTTGGTGTGAGTATGTTTTCTTTTAGCAGATTATTAAGTACTTGCTTATGGATACACTTTTCCAGTATTTTGGAGAGAGGAGACAGTATGGCAATTGGTCTGAAATTGGTTGGCTCAGTGGAGTTTCCTCCTTTATGAAAAGGTACTACAAAAAATGTCTTCCAAATTTCAGGGACTTTGCCTTCTTTTATGGATCTATTAATCAGGATATTTATGGGGTAAGCTAGAGATGTAGTTGCATGTTTAAGGAATAATGGAGGAAGGTTATCAGCTGAGGGTGAACCAGGTTTTACTTTAGTTAAGAGCAACTTGATATAAGAGGTGGGAACAGTGATAGTGAGTGAGAGTGAGGGTGAGAGAGATGAATCGGAGGTGGATGAAGATGTAGATGGATTGAAAGAGGTGCAGGTGGAGAAGTTAGTTGCAGTTAAGTTTTCAATGGTTTCAGTGAAGAACTTATTAAGGAGGGTTGCTATTTCCAGAGTAGTCTTGTCAGAATAAGGTGTGGGTGGGGTAGGAGTACCAGGTGAGAGAAGTTTATTAATAGAGTTTCAGAATTTTTTAGGATTACAGTTGGTATTACGTGAGGATTGGTAATAGGTCTTTTTATCAAGATTGATTTGTTTCTTAGCTTTGTTTCTAAGTTCCCTGTAAGAGATAAGGTTGGAAGAGGTATTATTGCCTTTCCAAGTTTTCCAAGATTTATCTCTGGTCTTCATGAGTGTAAGGGTAGTTTTAGTTAGCCATGGGGCATATCTGAATTTGATGTGAGTTTTCCTAGTGGGGGCAAGGGAGTTGAGGATGGATAGAAAGGTGTCGTTGAAGTGTAGGACTGCTTCATCGAGAGTGAGATTAGAGAGGAAGAGCCAGTTTATAGTAGAGAGGAGGTGATTTAGTGAGTCAGGAGAATAGCTAGATAGATCATGGGTCACCTAATATTGTTGTGTTTTATGCAGGTGTTCAGATTTTCTGTGAACTAGTAAAGGTAGGTGGTCACCTAATGCGTCTGGTAGAGTTGTTGGATTATGGTAACGTTGGGGGTGAGATACTAGTATCCAGTTAATAAGTGAACCAGTAGAGGAAAATTTATGAAGGTGGGTAGGGGAAGAGATGAGCTGTGTGAATCCATACAGGTTGAGAGAGCTAGAAGGTGATTCTTTATTGATCTGCAGCCAGTCAATATTGACATCTCCTAGTGTGATGGTTTCATAAGGGATAGTTTTAGATATCCAGGATAGAACGTGTTCTAAAATGGGGACATTATTTCCAGGAGGGATATAAATTGATGCAATGGCAAGTTTGTTTATGGTGGCTAAGTTTAAAGTTAGCTAAAATGATCTCATCTAGGAGAAAGTCAGATAGGGGAGACATACAGGCACATGATTGTGACTCACCCTTCTCTTTTTGAAAGTCTGTCATGCCTGAGGATATTGTAGCTAGGGGAAAGAATTTCAGAGTTAGAAATACTTGGTTTTAACCAGGTTTCACACAAGGCAAGTATGTTTGGGTTATGTTGAGTGATCCAAGCATGAAGTGTGTTGGTTTTTTTAACTATACTTTGAACATTTATAGATGAGAGGGTGAGTCTTTTTTGGGGAGTAGTATTAGTAATGGATGATGGAGAGGTGGAAGTGGTATTAAGTATTTTGAGTAGAATTATTAGGACCTGGGTTAGGGTGGATGTCTCCTGATAGTGTGTGTGTGTATGGAGACATTTGTGTGCTCATAATGGCAGTATGAACTGTATCAAAGTTAATTTCAAATTCATTTCATCAGATGAACTTTCTGTGATGAATGAACTACATCAAAGTAATGCATGCTAACGGTGCAAGTTTGTCTTTTTCTTTTTCCTGAGACCAAAAGGTAGTGGGGGTAATGGAACTGGTTGTTTTCCCCACTGCTGTGCATCTTGGAATTGTTTTTCATTATTATTACTTTTAGTGCAAGTGTGTGCATGTGTGTGCCTTCTGTGGAAGGTTGGGTGCCGGGCTGGCAACTCGGCACCGTAAAACTCCACTACCAATCATGAGCGGACAGATGATCCGCTGTGGCGACCCCTAACCGGGAAAAGTTGAAAGAAGAAGATGATGGTTCCTGTCCTGGTATGTTTGAATGAATTGTGAGATGTACTGAATCTTGATATAATACATATGTAGTGTGTATTGATGCAGTGATGATGGTTCCTGTCCTGGTATGTTTGAATGAATTGTGAGATGTACTGAATCTTGATATAATACATATGTAGTGTGTATTGATGCAGTGATGATGGTTCCTGTCCTGGTATGTTTGAATGAATTGTGAGATGTGCTGAATCTTGATATAATACATATGTAGTGTGTATTGATGCAGTGATGATGGTTCCTGTCCTGGTATGTTTGAATGAATTGTGAGATGTACTGAATCTTGATATAATACATATGTAGTGTGTATTGATGCAGTGATGATGGTTCCTGTCCTGGTATGTTTGAATGAATTGTGAGATGTACTGAATCTTGATATAATACATATGTAGTGTGTATTGATGCAGTGATGACGGTTCCTGTCCTGGTATGTTTGAATGAATTGTGAGATGTACTGAATCTTGATATAATACATATGTAGTGTGTATTGATGCAGTGATGAGGATTCCTGTCCTGGTATGTTTGAATGAATTGTGAGATATACTGAATCTTGATATAATACATATGTAGTGTGTATTGATGCAGTGATGATGGTTCCTGTCCTGGTATGTTTGAATGAATTGTGAGATGTACTGAATCTTGATATAATACATATGTAGTGTGTATTGATGCAGTGATGATGGTTCCTGTCCTGGTATGTTTGAATGAATTGTGAGATGTACTGAATCTTGATATAATACATATGTAGTGTGTATTGATGCAGTGATGATGGTTCCTGTCCTGGTATGTTTGAATGAATTGTGAGATGTGCTGAATCTTGATATAATACATATGTAGTGTGTATTGATGCAGTGATGATGGTTCCTGTCCTGGTATATTTGAATGAATTGTGAGATGTACTGAATCTTGATATAATACATATGTAGTGTGTATTGATGCAGTGATGACGGTTCCTGTCCTGGTATGTTTGAATGAATTGTGAGATGTGCTGAATCTTGATATAATACATATGTAGTGTGTATTGATGCAGTGATGATGGTTCCTGTCCTGGTATGTTTGAATGAATTGTGAGATGTACTGAATCTTGATATAATACATATGTAGTGTGTATTGATGCAGTGATGATGGTTCCTGTCCTGGTATGTTTGAATGAATTGTGAGATGTACTGAATCTTGATATAATACATATGTAGTGTGTATTGATGCAGTGATGATGGTTCCTGTCCTGGTATGTTTGAATGAATTGTGAGATGTACTGAATCTTGATATAATACATATGTAGTGTGTATTGATGCAGTGATGATGGTTCCTGTCCTGGTATGTTTGAATGAATTGTGAGATGTACTGAATCTTGATATAATACATATGTAGTATTGATGCAGTGATGACGGTTCCTGTCCTGGTATGTTTGAATGAATTGTGAGATGTGCTGAATCTTGATATAATACATATGTAGTGTGTATTGATGCAGTGATGACGGTTCCTGTCCTGGTATGTTTGAATGAATTGTGAGATGTACTGAATCTTGATATAATACATATGTAGTTTGTATTGATGCAGTGATGACGGTTCCTGTCCTGGTATGTTTGAATGAATTGTGAGATGTACTGAATCTTGATATAATACATATGTAGTGTGTATTGATGCAGTGATGACGGTTCCTGTCCTGGTATGTTTGAATGAATTGTGAGATGTACTGAATCTTGATATAATACATATGTAGTGTGTATTGATGCAGTGATGATGGCTCCTGTCCTGGTATGTTTGAATGAATGAGTACTGAATCTTGATATAATACATATGTAGTATGTATTGATGCAGTGATGATGGTTCCTGTCCTGGTATGTTTGAATGAATTGTGAGATGTACTGAATCTTGATATAATACATATGTAGTGTGTATTGATGCAGTGATGATGGTTCCTGTCCTGGTATGTTTGAATGAATTGTGAGATGTACTGAATCTTGATATAATACATATGTAGTGTGTATTGATGCAGTGATGATGGTTCCTGTCCTGGTATGTTTGAATGAATTGTGAGATGTACTGAATCTTGATATAATACATATGTAGTGTGTATTGATGCAGTGATGATGGTTCCTGTCCTGGTATGTTTGAATGAATTGTGAGATGTACTGAATCTTGATATAATACATATGTAGTGTGTATTGATGCAGTGATGATGGTTCCTGTCCTGATATGTTTGAATGAATTGTGAGATGTACTGAATCTTGATATAATACATATGTAGTGTGTATTGATGCAGTGATGATGGTTCCTGTCCTGGTATGTTTGAATGAATTGTGAGATGTACTGAATCTTGATATAATACATATGTAGTGTGTATTGATGCAGTGATGATGGTTCCTGTCCTGGTATGTTTGAATGAATTGTGAGATGTACTGAATCTTGATATAATACATATGTAGTGTGTATTGATGCAGTGATGATGGTTCCTGTCCTGGTATGTTTGAATGAATTGTGAGATGTACTGAATCTTGATATAATACATATGTAGTGTGTATTGATGCAGTGATGATGGTTCCTGTCCTGGTATGTTTGAATGAATTGTGAGATGTACTGAATCTTGATATAATACATATGTAGTGTGTATTGATGCAGTGATGATGGTTCCTGTCCTGGTATGTTTGAATGAATTGTGAGATGTACTGAATCTTGATATAATACATATGTAGTGTGTATTGATGCAGTGATGATGGTTCCTGTCCTGGTATGTTTGAATGAATTGTGAGATGTACTGAATCTTGATATAATACATATGTAGTGTGTATTGATGCAGTGATGATGGTTCCTGTCCTGGTATGTTTGAATGAATTGTGAGATGTACTGAATCTTGATATAATACATATGTAGTGTGTATTGATGCAGTGATGATGGTTCCTGTCCTGGTATGTTTGAATGAATTGTGAGATGTACTGAATCTTGATATAATACATATGTAGTGTGTATTGATGCAGTGATGATGGTTCCTGTCCTGGTATGTTTGAATGAATTGTGAGATGTACTGAATCTTGATATAATACATATGTAGTGTGTATTGATGCAGTGATGATGGTTCCTGTCCTGGTATGTTTGAATGAATTGTGAGATGTACTGAATCTTGATATAATACATATGTAGTGTGTATTGATGCAGTGATGATGGTTCCTGTCCTGGTATGTTTGAATGAATTGTGAGATGTACTGAATCTTGATATAATACATATGTAGTGTGTATTGATGCAGTGATGATGGTTCCTGTCCTGGTATGTTTGAATGAATTGTGAGATGTACTGAATCTTGATATAATACATATGTAGTGTGTATTGATGCAGTGATGATGGTTCCTGTCCTGGTATGTTTGAATGAATTGTGAGATGTACTGAATCTTGATATAATACATATGTAGTGTGTATTGATGCAGTGATGATGGTTCCTGTCCTGGTATGTTTGAATGAATTGTGAGATGTACTGAATCTTGATATAATACATATGTAGTGTGTATTGATGCAGTGATGATGGTTCCTGTCCTGGTATGTTTGAATGAATTGTGAGATGTACTGAATCTTGATATAATACATATGTAGTGTGTATTGATGCAGTGATGATGGTTCCTGTCCTGGTATGTTTGAATGAATTGTGAGATGTACTGAATCTTGATATAATACATATGTAGTGTGTATTGATGCAGTGATGATGGTTCCTGTCCTGGTATGTTTGAATGAATTGTGAGATGTACTGAATCTTGATATAATACATATGTAGTGTGTATTGATGCAGTGATGATGGTTCCTGTCCTGGTATGTTTGAATGAATTGTGAGATGTACTGAATCTTGATATAATACATATGTAGTGTGTATTGATGCAGTGATGATGGTTCCTGTCCTGGTATGTTTGAATGAATTGTGAGATGTACTGAATCTTGATATAATACATATGTAGTGTGTATTGATGCAGTGATGATGGTTCCTGTCCTGGTATGTTTGAATGAATTGTGAGATGTACTGAATCTTGATATAATACATATGTAGTGTGTATTGATGCAGTGATGATGGTTCCTGTCCTGGTATGTTTGAATGAATTGTGAGATGTACTGAATCTTGATATAATACATATGTAGTGTGTATTGATGCAGTGATGATGGTTCCTGTCCTGGTATGTTTGAATGAATTGTGAGATGTACTGAATCTTGATATAATACATATGTAGTGTGTATTGATGCAGTGATGATGGTTCCTGTCCTGGTATGTTTGAATGAATTGTGAGATGTACTGAATCTTGATATAATACATATGTAGTGTGTATTGATGCAGTGATGATGGTTCCTGTCCTGGTATGTTTGAATGAATTGTGAGATGTACTGAATCTTGATATAATACATATGTAGTGTGTATTGATGCAGTGATGATGGTTCCTGTCCTGGTATGTTTGAATGAATTGTGAGATGTACTGAATCTTGATATAATACATATGTAGTGTGTATTGATGCAGTGATGATGGTTCCTGTCCTGGTATGTTTGAATGAATTGTGAGATGTACTGAATCTTGATATAATACATATGTAGTGTGTATTGATGCAGTGATGATGGTTCCTGTCCTGGTATGTTTGAATGAATTGTGAGATGTACTGAATCTTGATATAATACATATGTAGTGTGTATTGATGCAGTGATGATGGTTCCTGTCCTGGTATGTTTGAATGAATTGTGAGATGTACTGAATCTTGATATAATACATATGTAGTGTGTATTGATGCAGTGATGATGGTTCCTGTCCTGGTATGTTTGAATGAATTGTGAGATGTACTGAATCTTGATATAATACATATGTAGTGTGTATTGATGCAGTGATGATGGTTCCTGTCCTGGTATGTTTGAATGAATTGTGAGATGTACTGAATCTTGATATAATACATATGTAGTGTGTATTGATGCAGTGATGATGGTTCCTGTCCTGGTATGTTTGAATGAATTGTGAGATGTACTGAATCTTGATATAATACATATGTAGTGTGTATTGATGCAGTGATGATGGTTCCTGTCCTGGTATGTTTGAATGAATTGTGAGATGTACTGAATCTTGATATAATACATATGTAGTGTGTATTGATGCAGTGATGATGGTTCCTGTCCTGGTATGTTTGAATGAATTGTGAGATGTACTGAATCTTGATATAATACATATGTAGTGTGTATTGATGCAGTGATGATGGTTCCTGTCCTGGTATGTTTGAATGAATTGTGAGATGTACTGAATCTTGATATAATACATATGTAGTGTGTATTGATGCAGTGATGATGGTTCCTGTCCTGGTATGTTTGAATGAATTGTGAGATGTACTGAATCTTGATATAATACATATGTAGTGTGTATTGATGCAGTGATGATGGTTCCTGTCCTGGTATGTTTGAATGAATTGTGAGATGTACTGAATCTTGATATAATACATATGTAGTGTGTATTGATGCAGTGATGATGGTTCCTGTCCTGGTATGTTTGAATGAATTGTGAGATGTACTGAATCTTGATATAATACATATGTAGTGTGTATTGATGCAGTGATGATGGTTCCTGTCCTGGTATGTTTGAATGAATTGTGAGATGTACTGAATCTTGATATAATACATATGTAGTGTGTATTGATGCAGTGATGATGGTTCCTGTCCTGGTATGTTTGAATGAATTGTGAGATGTACTGAATCTTGATATAATACATATGTAGTGTGTATTGATGCAGTGATGATGGTTCCTGTCCTGGTATGTTTGAATGAATTGTGAGATGTACTGAATCTTGATATAATACATATGTAGTGTGTATTGATGCAGTGATGATGGTTCCTGTCCTGGTATGTTTGAATGAATTGTGAGATGTACTGAATCTTGATATAATACATATGTAGTGTGTATTGATGCAGTGATGATGGTTCCTGTCCTGGTATGTTTGAATGAATTGTGAGATGTACTGAATCTTGATATAATACATATGTAGTGTGTATTGATGCAGTGATGATGGTTCCTGTCCTGGTATGTTTGAATGAATTGTGAGATGTACTGAATCTTGATATAATACATATGTAGTGTGTATTGATGCAGTGATGATGGTTCCTGTCCTGGTATGTTTGAATGAATTGTGAGATGTACTGAATCTTGATATAATACATATGTAGTGTGTATTGATGCAGTGATGATGGTTCCTGTCCTGGTATGTTTGAATGAATTGTGAGATGTACTGAATCTTGATATAATACATATGTAGTGTGTATTGATGCAGTGATGATGGTTCCTGTCCTGGTATGTTTGAATGAATTGTGAGATGTACTGAATCTTGATATAATACATATGTAGTGTGTATTGATGCAGTGATGATGGCGTATGTTTGAATGAATTGTGAGATATGTAATCTTGATATAATTCATATGTAGTGTGTATTGATGCAGTGATGATGGTTCCTGTCCTGGTATGTTTGAATGAATTGTGAGATGTACTGAATCTTGATATAATACATATGTAGTGTGTATTGATGCAGTGATGATGGTTCCTGTCCTGGTATGTTTGAATGAATTGTGAGATGTACTGAATCTTGATATAATACATATGTAGTGTGTATTGATGCAGTGATGATGGTTCCTGTCCTGGTATGTTTGAATGAATTGTGAGATGTACTGAATCTTGATATAATACATATGTAGTGTGTATTGATGCAGTGATGATGGTTCCTGTCCTGGTATGTTTGAATGAATTGTGAGATGTACTGAATCTTGATATAATACATATGTAGTGTGTATTGATGCAGTGATGATGGTTCCTGTCCTGGTATGTTTGAATGAATTGTGAGATGTACTGAATCTTGATATAATACATATGTAGTGTGTATTGATGCAGTGATGATGGTTCCTGTCCTGGTATGTTTGAATGAATTGTGAGATGTACTGAATCTTGATATAATACATATGTAGTGTGTATTGATGCAGTGATGATGGTTCCTGTCCTGGTATGTTTGAATGAATTGTGAGATGTACTGAATCTTGATATAATACATATGTAGTGTGTATTGATGCAGTGATGATGGTTCCTGTCCTGGTATGTTTGAATGAATTGTGAGATGTACTGAATCTTGATATAATACATATGTAGTGTGTATTGATGCAGTGATGATGGTTCCTGTCCTGGTATGTTTGAATGAATTGTGAGATGTACTGAATCTTGATATAATACATATGTAGTGTGTATTGATGCAGTGATGATGGTTCCTGTCCTGGTATGTTTGAATGAATTGTGAGATGTACTGAATCTTGATATAATACATATGTAGTGTGTATTGATGCAGTGATGATGGTTCCTGTCCTGGTATGTTTGAATGAATTGTGAGATGTACTGAATCTTGATATAATACATATGTAGTGTGTATTGATGCAGTGATGATGGTTCCTGTCCTGGTATGTTTGAATGAATTGTGAGATGTACTGAATCTTGATATAATACATATGTAGTGTGTATTGATGCAGTGATGATGGTTCCTGTCCTGGTATGTTTGA